>NC_054545.1:13591046-13891046 GCF_017654505.1 Polyodon spathula
GGCAGTATAGCACTGTATAGTAAAGATTTATGTACTATATATTGCTGATCATGCATGAATATCTTAATAAATCAACATGCGAATTGGTGGTTTATTGACTCGACATGTGATTACACAGCAAGTCAATATCTACTTAATACTTTTCTATTCATCATTTGTTCCAGACATCTCAAGGCTAGCGATACATAAAGACAATTTAGTGGATATATGACTCTATTTCTGATACCTTGACATAGTAGACTGCAAAAATAGCTTCTCATGGCTCTTGGGTTTTCAAAGTCTTCGTTTCTGAATCTTGCATTATATTTACAATAGGTCCATACACAGAATTGAATAATACATTTAAAAGCTTTTGAATTCAATAAAAAAACATACTGGGTAAGAGGGAACACTTTACCAGCAATGGCAGTAAGAAACTGACACAAAGACTACAGCCCTTTAACAAACTCCTGCAAGCATAAGAGAGGGGTATTTCTTTTAATGAAACCATAAATACAGAGAAGTGCAAGCAGCCTTAGTTTCTATTTTCTCCCTGTGGGACTCGAGCACATACAATCCTGCCACTCCAGCTCAACAATACAATCCTCACTAGAATCGGCCACCACTGTTACTTTTCTTAATTGACCTCTAACCCTTTTCCCATCAAACATCTAGTCTGGTTCCGATTCATCCCTATTGCCCTTTTAATTCTCGACCAAATGTAAAAATAAAGAGACTAAATAACATAAAAAAGCAGGGTCTGAACTTGGCATGGATTACTAGGCTTACCATATGGCTGCAAGTTCAAAGAACCATTTTGGCACAGTTCAGGTTTTTAACTACCGATGCATTAATTTACCTTGTAACTATCTATTTACCTCAACATGTGCCCTTGTGAAATTAATTCAAATATCTATACTGCCCCAAAAAGTTCTAAACAGTTGGAACAACCCTAGCAAGTGTGCTAAAAATGTCTACATATACAGCAATTTTACTTCACAAAAAATAGTTATTTGCAGCAATTTCCATTGCAGAAAGATAAGAATCATGCTGATAAAAACCATACCTGCAGTGTTTATCAGTGGAGTCCATTGTAACCAAACTGCAGACATGCAACATGGAGGTGTTGATGATTTCTGTCCAATCCCTGAATAGTGTGCATTGTCAGTGAAACGGCAGGCAGTATCTCTACCTGTTAGAAAGAATGGCAGGGCCAGCTTGAAAGTAAATGATTCATTACTGAGCAAGTGTCAGCTCCCAAGAGTGACACACTCTCTGAAGTTTATTTAGTTTCTGGTTTGCGGCAGACTAATTGTGGGTAAACTGAGGATTGGCTTGTGTAAGGCTCAGATAACATTCCAGACGTGGGCCATTGGCAGTCTGCAAAATGGAGCTTTTGTTTAGCCTGGAATATATATGGCCTAGAGACTATTCAATTGAACGTTTGTTTGTTGAAATAATGAAGCACAGAAAACATCTCCCATTAAGGCTTTGTTTTTAACAAACATGAAAATCATCAAATAAAACAGGAGCTGTAATTTACAGATTTAGTATTCACTTCTTAGGATAAAGCAGAGAGCCAGCCACCCCTAATTACCGCCTGCTACTGTCTTCAGACAAGCAACTGCTTGCAGTTTGTCTTCTATTGCATTTACAGGGCTTCTCAATGTTGAGATATGCACTTAAAAAGTTGTTAAATAAATTGCTAAGCGATCAGCGAGCCAGGTTGTTTATTTCTTTGTCCAGTGTCATACCTATGCCCCTCCCCCTCCGATTACAATGGTAGCCATGCCACCAAAGGTACTAAATAAACCAATCTGTGCCCCTCTCAAGAGTGACACCAAAAGCAACCAAAGAAAAAAAGGAAACAATGGGGATTCAATTTAGTGAAGGCCCCTGATTCTCGGTTCAACCTAAAGCTCCCTAGATACTCGTAGGCTACCCGCCCTCCTCAATTGTGTATTCACTATTAAATTGATAATTGAATCGAGTTGCAAAAGTGATAATCTCTCAGCACTATTTCCCATACAAATGGCACAGTTGGGTAGTGCTTTATGTTAACCAGACAATTAAAAATAGAAATTGTAGACTAATTAATTGTATATTTATATCTATATTAAATCATTGGTGTTTTCCTTCAGTAATGATGTCTGTATCTGTATTTTACTGAGACTAAAAAGAAACAGACTAGAAAGAGGTCTACAAAAAGACAGTGAGGTCAGCTATCCTTGTCATAATCTGATTGCTCTGCTTTGCTCCTAACCATTTGAGGAGTTGGGAAGAACCTTGAAATGTTTGATTTGAACATGAACTCTAACCCCCTGCCTAAGTAAACCAGCACCAAACAGGACCCAAAACATGAGCAATCGATTGACACAAAAGCAGTGGTTATATCAGAAATCCAGAACTGCAATTTAATTTAAACACAGTCAAGTGTGTTATACATGAATATGAAGTTTAATTAAATTATGGGAACATGGTGGGGAATGCTAGTGGCCAAGGAATCACATTTCCTAATCAAAGCTCAGCTACTCATTTATTGCATTATCCAATAGTAAGTTTCTGCTGCCTCTGGCCATTCAGCTGTGAAATTGTGTACTAGGAAGACCCCCAAAATGGAAACAAGATGTGGCATTTTAGATGGGCTATATCCTAGGTCAATAGTCAATTAAAAAATACAAGCAGTAGATATTATTCATTTCTCATCATGTATCTTATACATGATTACAATGTTAAGGACACATTAGAATTTCCGGACCACGTCTCACAAACCCCAATGCAACGTAACTATGCCAGCTTCAAGTTCAGGAACATGGTCTGAAAATTGTCGAATAGCAACAGGCCCTACAATCACATGCTTTTACAGAAATTCAGGTTTTAGTATTAATATGGAACACAATATGACATCTAACTTCTGTCTGTACCATTTAAAACTGGGTACCCACAAGTGCCACGCTTGAGTTTTTCTCTAGACATACACCATTCTGCATTTGGGTAGATGATGGCTCAGCATTTATTTTTTTAAAGACATGTAAGCAGTTTACATCCACTGAGATTTAATATATGTCCCTGTAAGCACGAATTAGGGGATTAAGGACATACTTGAGAAATAGCCTGCAAAAGGGTTAATTCTACTCTACTAGAAGAGTCTGTCATTAAAAGGAATCTGTCTCACAGCAAATATCATACAAAAAAAAAAAAAAAAAAAAAAACCTGACTAGTGTTGGCAGCAGTTCTAAAACATCTTGTCCCTATAATAAACTTTACAGTGCTTCAAGTTGACAAGCCTTCTTTGACAGAGGCCACTGTAAATACCTGGAGCTCCTTCTATTGTGACTGGGTATGACGCATAAGTGCTTAACAAAACTCTCAAATACAATATGCAGAGTGGCAAGAGGATTAATTATATTGAACCTCAGACCCAGAGAGTAGGTTAAGCCCAGCTTATATCCAATATCCAGGCCAGGACTTTGATTGAGTTCTTTCTCAGAGGGACTACTGACCATCCATGCTTTTCATTGGCCACTCAAATAAAGCATGTGTGCAGTAGGGTGCACATCCTGTGGATGGATTAGTGCTATAACCTGAGCCATGTCTGCCCATCTAATGAATGCACAGTGCCAGTTAGAGGTACAACCCTGCAGAAGATATATAATACTTAAGTCCCAACAACTGCTGAGTATTAAACTCATGTACTGAGGGAACTCCCAAGACTACCTAACTACCTCGGTCCTGCTTGGATATGCAGCCTTGTTCACCAGAGCGACTGAGAACAGCCACCTGGACATACTTCCTCATGTCTTAAACACCAGAAGGAATTATGTGATTAACACTGCCAAGGTGAATCAGGATATGTTTCAACCTTCTCCACTTGCTTTAGTTCCTAAGAGCATATGGATTACAGTTGCTTCAATGGAAACCAAGCAAAGAGCTTCTCTTTAATGACCCAAGAGATCATTTAAGTTTAGTTAATGCCTCATTAAATCCTGAAGTGTTAAACACACAGCTTGATAAATGACATGCTGTACCAAGCACAAGATTTTCTTAGTTCGCTTTTGGACCTAGGTGCTCTCTCATTATATTAAAAGGCTTGAACCCCTTGTCAGACAGTGTAGGTTTCTGTTAAATAGTAAATGCTTGAGCGATAATTGCCTCATGTACTTTTCAAATCTTGAATGTGAAAAATGAGTCTGTAATGTTGTAATGATCTAATTTTAAGTTGCAACTTGACATTATGAGAAGCCTGGTTGGGAACAGACATGAAAGTACAACACAAGTAAGTACAGTTACTGTGGGCCATGTTTAAAAAATCAAACAGTTTAATTTTATAAACAGACATAATTACAATCACGTAACTTTTTGCGTTGACTGAGGATTTTAAAAATGACCTTCCTGGGAATTTCTGACTCTCCTTCAACTATTTCACCAATTGATTTTCATCAAAGCACATATACTGCTTTGTGGAAACCTAATGAGTGGGTATTTTTTTTTTTTTTTTTTTGTGGGGTTGTCAAAAGTCTACTTTGCATTTACATTTATGTTTCTGAGGTTTAGGAATCCAGCTTAAGTGAAAGGGCACTAATGACCTGAAATAGAGGTACCAAGGATTGTATGGGTGATTGCAACAATTATTATTCTAGGTCTTTAAGTATACTAGATCAGTATGACAAAAACAAGACATAGAAAAACATTGTTAAATTTTACTGCTTGTTCCTTTCAATACATTTTTCTTCCATTTGATGTACTCTAGGGATGCACTTTGAATTGGGGGAAATAATGTGTTTTTAGTTCAACATTATGTATTGGCTCTATGTTTCGCATCCTCTATGTTAATGAAAGCATGCAATAGAAAACATTTCATGAAAGAAACATATTCATAATAAACAGTACCATTGCGGATATGGCTAAATATCACAGTAACATTATTTATATAGTTTCAGTGAAAACATCTGTATGTTCTAAATCTCACTTTACATATAAATGCTAGAAACACATGATTATTGTTACCTGAATTGTGTTCCACTTGATTCCATATGGTGCATGTATGTATCCTGAGCAGTTTTATACCCTCACTTACATTTCTGGTTATAGAAAATACTGTATATAAAATCACAGGAATTTATCTCCATACATTTAGTAACATCATAAGAATAAAAATGTAACAGGTCAGCTCATGTATTTAACAGGGAGTTCTTCAGGGGGCTACCTGGATAGAGGCTGGGATATGTGACTACCATAATCAAAATGAAATGGTTCTATACTAGAATGGTACCACAGTGGTAACACTGTCATATTTCACATACCAATAGTATTAACCAGTACACACAGGTAATCCATTGCACTAACAAATGACTAGGATTATCATAGCAGAATAGGTTATTCTGATTTGGAATCCTCTTTCTGTAAGCGGGGAAGTCAATTCTACTGTTGTATAATAACAGATATCCCTTCATTTAATAGACCACAAGGCTATTATTATTATAACCCCTATTAGAAATTGGTAATTCATCTCCAAAGAGCTTTAAAGATTTTTATTTCCCCAATGTATCAAAACTTAACTTTGATAAAAAAAGGTCTCCTAACTATGTGTATGTGTCTGACACAGGGTAATTATATAGCTTATAAAATATAATTAGCTGGCAGATTTAACAATGTGTTTGGCATTTTCAATTAGCCCTCCTTACCATAAAGAGAAGTCATCCTTGTTTTATAGCGTAATTGAGTTTTCATTTTAACATTTTTATTTTTATTTTTGATGGTCTTTTTTCCACTATATTAGTTCCAGTTATTAACAAATCACGTCTTGCCTAGAGATACAGTGAGATGAGTTACAGAGTATTGAGCTGTGAGCCCTCCCCCTCTCCTCCTAGCAAATTGTGATATTTTTAATCCCTATTACGTAGTGTTCATTTGGATTAAATACATATGTACATGTTGGCACATTCACATGTGATCATGTATAGATATGTGCTCTAATGAAAGTATTCCTCAGTGCTTTAACTGCATTATAATATTACTCTCAATACATGTCATATATAGTTTTAGATATGTGGACATACTGGAACGAAAATGATAGTTGGTGGCATAGTGCACCTCATTCTAGTCAATGGGAAAGTAGGGAAGAAGCCTGTTGGCTCCCCAAGGGCCCATATTCAAATGAGGGGGAGGGAGGCAGAGAGAGCTAGGAGCATTGTTTTAGGGTGTTTTGGGTGGCTCTGGGAAGGGGGGGGGGGGCATGGTTGAAGGCCACAGAGGAACATTTGTCAAGCTTGTCCTGGCTGGCTGCTTGTTATGTAGTCTTTGATAGCATCTTAGGTATCTAAACAGGGCTTAAACCTTCAGGAGTGTTCATTCACTACCAACTGTATACACTTCTTTTCGTCATGCAAACCTAATGGGATGTAGTCATAAAGAACTTGACATCACGTACATGTGATACAGGTCTTAGCCGTCACCGTTGCAAAACAAAAACAAAAAAGACAAAAACAAATTTCTGAGGGCAAAGTGAAGAACAGATATTCAGCTTTGGTAGCAAATGTATAACTTTTGGGGGACCACTGCACTTTTGGGAGGTCATGTTTATTGAATTATATTTAAGAACATAAGAAAGTTTACAAACGAGAGGAGGCCATTCGGCCCATCTTGCTCGTTTGGTTGTTAGTAGCTTATTGATCCCCAAATCTCATCAAGCAGCTTCTTGAAGGATCCCAGGGTGTCAGCTTCAACAACATTACTGGGGAGTTGATTCCAGACCCTCACAATTCTCTGTGTAAAAAAGTGCCTCCTATTTTCTGTTCTGAATGCCCCTTTGTCTAATCTCCATTTGTGACCCCTGGTCCTTGTTTCTTTTTTCAGGCTGAAAAAGTCCCTTGGGTCGACACTGTCAATACCTTTTAGAGTTTTGAATGCTTGAATTAGGTCGCCACGTAGTCTTCTTTGTTCAAGACTGAACGGATTCAATTCTTTTAGCCTGTCTGCATATGACATGCCTTTTAAGCCCGGAATAATTCTGGTCGCTCTTCTTTGCACTCTTTCTAGAGCAGCAATATCTTTTTTATAGCGAGGTGACCAGAACTGCACACAATATTCAAGATGAGGTCTTACTAGTGCATTGTACAGTTTTAACATTACTTCCCTTGATTTAAATTCAACACTTTTCACAATGTATCCGAGCATCTTGTTAGCCTTTTTTATAGCTTCCCCACATTGTCTAGATGAAGACATTTCTGAGTCAACAAAAACTCCTAGGTCTTTTTCATAGATTCCTTCTCCAATTGCAGTATCTCCCATATGATATTTATAATGTACATTTTTATTTCCTGCGTGCAGTACCTTACACTTTTCTCTATTAAATGTCATTTGCCATGTGTCTGCCCAGTTCTGAATCTTGTCTAGATCATTTTGAATGGCCTTTGCTGCTACAACAGTGTTTGCTACTCCTCCTACTTTTGTGTCATCTGCAAATTTAACAAGTTTGCTTACTATACCAGAATCTGAATCATTAATGTAGATTAGGAATAGCAGAGGACCTAATACTGATCCCTGTGGTACACCACTGGTTACCACACTCCATTCTGAGGTTTTTCCTCTAATCAGTACTTTCTGTTTTCTATATGTTAACCACTCCCTAATCCATGTACATGTGTTTCCTTGAATTCCAACTGCGTTCAGTTTGAGAATTAATCTTTTGTGCGGGACTTTGTCAAAAGCTTTCTGGAAATCTAAATAAACCATGTCATATGCTTTGCAATTATCCATTATCGATGTTGCATCCTCAAAAAAATCAAGCAAGTTAGTTAGAATACTTTTCATAGCCTGAGTTCTGGAGTTCTGGTGTTAAACGGGCACCCTCAATGCCAGCTGTTCATTATTTCTAGATAATTGATACATACTAAGAGTAAGAATACACTTTTGAGACAGTTTACTCCTTATAATCTTGTGCATACATTTGAAAAAGTGAGCAGGCTATGAAAAGTATTTGATTTCAGTATGCTGGAAGCTAGGTTATGCCACTCAGTAGTATGAGAACACGTTTCATCCAGAGACAAATGTTCCAGGAACATCCATGTTTTGACCTTTACTACCTTTAATTTAATCCTATCCTCAAAGTCATGATCAGATTGCAAAATTGCAATTCAGTCTTCCAGATGGGCAGTTGAAATAATATTCTCTATACAACAAAGGCTATTCAAAATGTCCCGGAGCATTTTGTACTGGACAAATTAACAACCTGTAATCATCTCACTTGTGCTCATGGTTTTAGATGTCAATCATTTGCACCTAAAATATTCAATACATCTGCTCTGAAAAGAAGGGCAGCATTATTACAGTTAGCATTTCTCCTTGTCATATTCAAAAGGTTGACTTATTTGCATCATTGGACCTTTGGAGTCACATTTAGCATGAGGTCACACATCAATTATTAGCTTGCAACACAAGTCGCTTGAAAAAGGGCTTATCACTATGTATATTATCTCACAAATATCAGTTAAAAATACATCTTATCTTTTACTTTAGCTTGACCGTTGAATGTGCAATACAACAGTGTGTAAGGGAGTAAAAAATCTATAATAATACTAATAGCATAATTCGGTCAAGGCATCACCTTCCATTTCTGCCCTCGGGGCTCATTATAATCTCACTTTTTTTTTTTTTTTTCCCTGGAACTGATAATGGACATCAGTGGGCTGATAATGGCTTTATACTCTTGTGGAAATGATGACAATTTGATACCTTTAGAATAAAGAGTGTTCAGAATTGTCAAGACATTTCAAGATTCCTTTTGGTGTAGGCCTCCAGTGGGAAATTGAGCTGAGCAATATTGCAGGCTGCTGTGTACCCAGCACATGGAGGTACATTTTTCTGCTGCCTTCAGAGGCTGTCTAAACTACCATTAAAATAAGTTGAAACAGGGAGCTAGTCTTTCATGCATTTTCCTCTTGGTTTGATGGTTGAGTTTGGTGGACTCAACTCATCCCTCAAAGGGTATTAGTCCTTGTCACAAAAAAAACACACACACACACACACACACACACACACACACACACACACACACACACACACACACACACACACACACACAAACTTGACAAGTCTCAGTCTTGAGAGTGACCAGCAATAGATGATGACAGGTTAGGACTGAGGTGCACTCAATGGGTCCTGAGTGGAAGCTCTAATTACACTTTCCAAATCCATTCAACACTATAGTCAGTTCTATATACACATTTAAAACAGACAAAAATACCTTTGGTTTGTTTGATGTCAAAAAGGAATTTCAAAGGTTGAAAATTGACAGCACCTGTAGATACAGTGCAGTACATTCTCTAAATTCTATAACCCTGGGTACTCGAAATAAACATCACATTTTACTTTCAACAATAGGAAAATACAACATAGTACAGACACTATTGGTAATTCTGAAGAACAGGTATATTAAATTTAATTTTGATGCAAGACAAAAATGTGGTTAAATTCTACGTTTATGGTTTTATTTGCAAAAAATCTTATCCTCTCAATGCAATAAGACAAAGCCGTAGCATTTGGGATACACCAATTGCATGCTGCTGAATTTTCTTCTATTTTATTACATTTTTTTTGAGTGCCCTTCAAGTTGTTCACACATACTACTCTGGAAGGAGTACCACGTCAGTAAGACAGTTCCTTAACTATCCCTTCACATCTGGATCCCCTTTTATTTTTATAGCAGGGCCTTCAAGTGGAATGCTCTTCCTGAAACTATTCTTTCTGAAAATTCTCATGTCTGGTATATTCATATTTTCAGACAGTATGACATAATAGCCAAATTAGTATAAATTAACTTTGCTCTTTGAAGACTGCTTGAAGTTCCAAGATATACTAATAAAAGTAACAAGATAATATATTAATATCTGATTAATGCCTACATGAGTACCAAAATAATGAAAGTAGATATACTGTTGAAGGCCTACCCTAGTTGAAATGACCTACTTTAAATCTCAAACTATTTACATTTGCAGAAACTGCTTTTCTTTACTGGAATGTTGCCATAAGATATAGCTTCTGGGTGACTATCTGCGATCATGGCCTAATATCCAAGATTTAGGATAAGACTCGTAGTTTATTATTGAGATTTTGGTTTGGCTGGATATACAGTATGTAGTCTTTATTAAATAGCTAGCAAATGGGATTAGCATACTTAATTTGTTTTATGATGTGTACAGTGGGTCTGTATGGAGCTGCTGTTAGCTGTATCTTTGGTTTCCAAAAAAACTGCATCTTACAATGTCCTATTAAACCCTTGGGAAACTCAAAATGAGGTTAGTTAAACACTGAAACTTCTTTATTAAATATTATACAATTACCTACATGTATATTACAGTTTGCATCAAAAAAAGCAACTTGTTGAACTGGTGGTGCAGACGACTGATTAAATGTCGATCCTGACCCAAACTATAATACATTGACACTGAACATGTGGGATGCTTAGTTATTGTGCAGCTACCAAGCTCCATGATAAAGCAGATATAACAAAATTAAATAACTCCTACACATAGCATTTTATATGCAATAAAACATTTCAGAGAAGCATTGCTATAAAATACTTCTGGTGTTTAATTTCATAGCATCAGCCGACATTTTGAAATGTGTGAAACGTTCGACACAGTAAGCTGCCAGGGTCAGATAAGACCTGTTAAGTCAGCCAGATACTGAAAATGGGGAAAAATTAACTTGGCCTTTTGGGTAAGCGTGAAAGGTGACAGTCAGTTTTCGTGCATAATGAATAGTAAACAGGCATTGAAATCCACTTTTGTAGGAAAGGCAAGGTTTATTATTGAGCACTGTGGTGTTACAGTAGAGCATTTACACAGTAGAAATCCAGCAGAAGCTTCAGTTTCCTCTGCTCATGTAACAAGAAGTCTGGATAACCTTTGAGGAAGGTTTGTTGGTTAAATGTTAGTCATATTGTCAGGGAAATTTAAATCAATTGCAGAAAATGTCCAGAAGGAACGACACCAGCAACAGTGAACTACCAGCTGACTGACAATGACATGAGTCAACTGACATACACCTTATGTGGATTCCTAGATGGATTAACTGATAGTTTATATAAAACAGAACAATGTATTCACTATAGTCATTAGACACAACAAATTGGGCTATTATCTCTTAATTAGCAGACAAGATATTGAGCTAGGTTTCTGTAAAAGTTTTGCCAAAATAAGGGTTTCTAAAACCTGTTAATTGTCAAGTTGACATATTTCACACACAGGAAATCCCTGTGCTAAACACTTTCATTTCAGGGTCACTCAGAAAACTGGCCCTATATATTGCTAATACAGATGTTTTAATCTGGTTGATTTTTACAGCTGTATTGGAATTAAGTCGGTGATGACGTTTGTGTGTACTAACTACAGATGACAAATACAGTCTTATTATCTTAGAGAGGTCATGGGACAACTATAAATAATCCAACTGTAAACTCCTGTTTGCAAAGCCGTAAACTTTTTGTGATTAAATTGAATCCCTGCATTTTAGTTTCCTATTGGGGTTGCTTTGGGTTTGTCACAAGGAAGATGCACGTGGGTCAAAAACATAACATCGATCAAGGTGGTGGTATGTTAGCGTAGTATAACTACTAGTGCAGAGTGAGGGGAGATGGAGGAGAGAGAATGGCTGTAGAGAAAAACAGCATTTTTGCTGTGCTGTAGATCTTTTGGCACCACAAGGTCTGTAGCGAAAGTGTAGTGAATTAGTAGCCTTTATGTTTTTGGCCAGACAAATAATAAAAGTGTCATATAGTGAGGTGGTTGAAATGTGTCCGACTTGTATTATTTGTCTTTTACTCTTTCTACCAAGGCCACTTGGTTAAAGTCATTGCTAGGAGGGTGAACGACAGAACTCTACAATACCTAACAGTATTAAAGGGATACTTTATATAATCTACATGTTCCTTTCTTAGCTCTTTAATATCCTGTTATGTTTGTTTTGTATAATTCTCAGTTGTTGTTTCTGCTTAGATCATTATTTGTCATGGTAACCAACTTGCCATGCTTCTTAAAAGACTCCTCTTTTCAGTTTGTGATGAAGTGAGGTTGTAAATATACTGGCATTGCCCTGTGCTTCCTCACCTCATTCCCCCACAACCAACCCTGAAGAGACTTTTCAGATGCGTTTTTTTCTGGAATAATTAGTAAGCATGGTAAATAAAGATTGCAGCGTGAAACAACAATACAACCATATCAAACACACACCTAATATGATATAAGATAGGTAACACATGATATATTAAATATAGATGATATAACTATCCCTTTTAAATGTCATTTTCCTATTAAGCAGACCTAAAAAAGGTGTGTAGCAATGCAGCCCTATTAGTGAAATACAGCCTATGCTAAAGTTGTGTTTAGTCTTCCCTCCTGCATCAAACACCCTTCTTCAGTAACACAAAATTGCTTAACATTGTCTCCATCCTGACTATTCCTATTCCATTTCTCTTAGCTTTTTTGGCATTTGACAGGTGCAATTGTTAAGAATAGTCTCTCAGATTTCTCTGCAAAGGACACTGAGGAAAAAGGTAGCAATTACAATATAAATATAAAGGCACTGTGCTATGAGTGTCAATCCACTCCAGTGTCAGAAGCACTGAGAAATAATGAATCTATCATATTGCAAGTGCTGGTATTGCTGTGGTCTGCTAATGGCTCTGCAAGGGTTTTGTCTGGGTTAGACACAGCTATCATAATGGTACCCTATGGCGTTTTTTCTAACTTATCTATTAAGGTTATCTCACAAAAATAAATGCCTAAAAGCAAGAGGGAGTTTGTAGCATAGTGGAATAATAATGTACTAGCCTATCTGCTCTTATTACCGCTGAAGATCATGTGGTGATGATGTATTGTGTGCTATTTGCTGACCTCTTAGAGAGACACAAACAGTCTTGGCAACAACAAAGACACTTATTATTTTATTTGTTTTTAAATCCATAACACTTGTTTGAAGTAACTGTGCATGACAGTGCAAGCTTGCCTGTCACCCACTTGACAAGGACAGTGTATTTTCCTACTTATTCCATTTTATTTTCTTGTATATAGTGTTTTATTAGTCATCTATAGTTTGTTTTCATTTATGGACCATCCTAATTTACTTCCACTTCAAATGATTATGACTAACAAAATAATTCCTTTAACTTGTTAGTCTAGTAGGTTAAAGAAAGTTTTCAGTTTCCATGCCATGCTCTCAAAAAATCTGCACACTTGCACTTTCTAGGCAATTTTACATCAGCAATGTCACCCGAGTCAAAGCATGTTACTGGCTGAAAGCATGTTAGTCAATAAGGGAAGAAGATGATTGGCTAATGACAGCAAAGAAGCCATTTAAGGAGTATGGACAATTTCACACTCCAGGTGACCCAGGAAATGTAACATTATCTGAAAGCATGGTTTGCAAACAGATTTATTTAATCTTGAGTAGTACCAGATATTTCAAGATTATTATGACATGTGTTTCTTTCAAAACTGCATATTTCAGACCTATATAAAGAATGAACATGCACAATAGATAAGATATATGGAACTATATTGTTAGCTACTATCACTTCATTAACCCAACAAATATATTGAACTAATGTCAATATAAACACTAAGCCTCTGCCAGCTCCACTGATGCCAATATTCTCTCATACACAGTTGCTTACCTGTCCATACCCCCTCCACTAATACGATGTCATCGTGATTTAATAAAACATGAATGTGCCAGTCAATGCATATGACATCATTGTAACTGAATTCAAATGGTTTAAGGAAACAACCTAACCCTTTCTTCTTACTGTGACATGAATAAATAAAAAAAATATTATTAATCTGGATACCACTGATGATATTCCAGATCACGCAGGCTATTTTTCACAGTAACAATGGAAATATAACAAAACGATAAAACAGGACAAATAATAACTGTGCAAAAAACACTATAAAAACAAAAGATGAATGTGGCTTGGTTTAAAACAAAGTAACCACTCTGTCACAGACATCTTGTGTGACGACGTCACAGACCAGGAAATGCAGAGAAACAGTGTGGCGAGTGAAGTACTGTTGCGCAGATAAAACAAAACATTTAAACAAAACAAAACACTTACCAAAAGAAAACAGCACATGGACCAAAACAAACAGACACACACAAAACAATGACACAAGTACTGTGCTGAGCAGTTTCAGCACAAGTGGCAGTTGTTAATAATTTTAATGTATTTCTACCTCCTTCCCTCTCCTGTTCTCCATTCTCAACACCCAACCTCAAGTGTGAAATTTGTGACTCTTAAATACAGCTGTGCTGGGATTCAATTGATAATCATTCAATCTTGCCCTGGCATAGTCTGCATGTGAACTAATTGTGACATCCTTGTGTCCATATACCAATACACATTTTAACTCCCCCATGCTACATAACCCACATTATACACAATAAACCAAAACATACCCAGGGGCGGGGGTAACCCCGTCACACTCCCCCATACAGTAAGTATACTATACTTGTTTACATTAAATCTTTCCCGAGGTACAGGTACTACAGTCTCGACAATATTATTAACACTGCTGCTCAAGTTTTAGGTTTCAAACCATTCATCAAAGTTCCTCACTCCTCGTAGCTTTTCAGTAAATGGCCAGTAAGTTCTCTGACCAGGGGTTTATAATTGATTCATTCAATCACCCCCTTCTTCCTACTGAAAGCATGAGAACTTCAGGAATTTTCAATCAATCAATTAAGCTATGCACATTTTCTACAACACAGATCAGTTGCTCAATTGATCACAGTTCAGGCAATGCAAGGTTAATTCTTCAGCCCACAGTACCTGAACTAACCTGTGATTTGCATCGTGTTGTCAGCTCCATGCAACCCTTCCACAGATTCCTAACAGGCAGGCTTTGTTCCTGGTCCCTTTTGTTTAACCTATAAGTACCACTACCTGCCCCACTGTTACATTTACCAATACACAAAATGGCTATGCTTTTTTGTAAAGGTTTAGTGAAAGTAAATGGATCATTTTTCTACAGGCTTTTTGCAATAACAATTCCGCTTGTCCCATGCTACATTGAATGACAAAGGGGTGTTACATAAATATAAACTCGTGGAAACAAAGGGAAACAAGCTTTTGTTGGCATTGATGTTTTCCTGCTTTTGTGTTCTTTCTCTTACACGTTTGATGTCCTAAAACAAAAGAACTAAAACAAGACAATTACTGAAGAATTAGAATGACGGTGAAAAGTCTCTCTTCTGGACCTTTCTTTTTAATGAAGGTCACAAGTTGTGTTATGCTTAATCTTTAGCCTGCTGTGATATCTCATAGACTAAAATGTTGGCAGCTTGATTCCTCCGTGCCTATCAGCATGCCACATGCTGTCTTCTGTGTGAGGTAAACAAGAGCTTCCTTCCCTTCTCTGTTTCTACAAAAACTAGTTCCGCCCTCCCTCAACTTCTCAATTTGAAAAAAAATAAAGATATTTATAGACCTTATGGCCTGGCTGAGGTACCTTATCTGGTTCCAAGTTGATCCCCACTTGTGTCCGAGTTTTTGGATTTCCAAAAACTGGAGACCTGCATTTATCCCACTGAGAAGCAGCCTGCATCACACAGCCAAATACTATTATCAGTTTTCAGTCAGCAAGAGGTACTAGCCTATGGAAAGAAGAAACCGTGTACTGTGTACCCCAATTTGCAAGAGCTATTTTAGAGCCAGTTTACTGAGAAGGTCATCACTGAATAGTCTTTCTGCAGAGATAAGTGCAAGCCTGGTTCCACCAGGGGGAACTCTAGAGCTACACCTCCTCTCACCCCCAGAATGAAAAAAAACAACAACTAGGTCCTTTAACAAAAATGATCCAGATTATTGGTTAAGAACATATCCATGATATAAAATGCCCCATGGAATATTACTGAAAGGTTCAACATTTTCATGTTTCTGTAAAATTGTCATTCTCAAAACCCCAAATCTGATTTCCTAACAGGGGAGAATTCCAATCTCAATTTATACAGTAACTTGTGTCCGTTACAGAGAACTCTCTCTCTCTCTCTCTCTCTCTCTCTCTCTCTCTCTCTCTCTCTCTCTCTCTCTCTCTCTCTCTCTCTGTGTTAAATGCTGCATTGGATTTCTGAACTGACTAACTTTTGCAAGCACAGTATGTCCTCAGAATATTGGTATTCTTGTCAAACTTGTTGAGCTGATTTTAAATATATATTACTCACTTATACTCATTTGTAGAAATCTGCTTAATTTTTCTATTTAAGCTTAAATTAAGATTCCTTTTATCCTAGTGTGTTACAGCATTAATCAAGATGAATTCAGAAGAAAAATTACTCCTGAATTCAACAACTTACAGGCACAGAAGATTTATTTTGCTCAAGGAAAAGACTTGCAGCCATACTGGCTCTTGAGATATTGACATGACAAATGGGTAGCTCGATACCTTTTATTGTACCAACAAAACACAAGCTTTTGGGCCTACAGTGAAGGAACCCTGCTTCAGGTCATATGGGAGCATTAACTGGAAGCTAGTCATTATTGACGCATACTTTGTCGCTCAGAGCACCTCTAAATTAACTCTACATCTGTGAACACCTAAACTGGAGCTGGTTTATATCTGTCACAGTCTGTGCTACCTTGGCTGACACCCCAACATCAGGACAAGGTAAAATCAAAGCATCGTGGGAAACCACCTAACTGAAGCCCATAAGTCCCATAGAACAAAAAGTCCTCCACCTGCAGCTGTAAGTAAGACAGTTCTACTTTTCACAACAGGTTACATAGTGACAGAGATGGATGACATAATACAAGATTAAGGCTTTTTTCTTTTTTTTTTTTTGAAGGCAGAAAATTCTCTTCAAGTGAAAGATATTAGTCTTTTGTTCGACTTTTTAATCCTGCATATCCCCTTTCTTTTGGTCTACTGCAAGCACATATTGAAGCAAAGCAATTATGTTCCTGTTCAAATGTAACAGGCACTTCATATCTCTGTCTCAGTATTCCAGCCAGGGGAAGATTAAACAGTGTTTTCCTGCTCATCTCAAAGCAAGAACTGAAGTTGTCACAGACATTTATCACTATTGTATTTATCATTTGTGACACAGGCACTTTCTTACCACATCACTGTTAATGACACAATAACTATTATAGAAGTGAGAATAAAGCATTTTAGATTATTAGGAGATCATGATCTGTAGTTATAATACACTACATGTGCCCTAAACTGGCAGGCAAAATGAAAATGACATATTTTAACATATACATTGTGAATACAATAGGTATTTTTTTTATTATAGTGAACTATAATTGCGTCAATATTATTGTCAATAGTACACGTGCTGTAGGTTAAGATTAACTAAGATTTTCTATCCATATACAATATTTACTAAACAAACAAAGTGAGGGCCACATAAGTTATTAACTAGCTAAGTACTGTATGTACTTAAACTGCACAATGCAAGTCAGTGTTACTGTAGATGGTTTCTAGAAGCTATGATTAAGAAACGATCGTCCTGTGTTAAAAACCTATTGCTTTGTTAGAGTGAAAAACTTTCCCACCATTGATGTAATTCTCCTCTCATGGGTATTCTACTTCCAAAGAAATTATGATATATTCTCAAAGACAGATGTGGGGAATTCTAACTCTATACAGTCCTCATTATACAAAGCCTAGCCCTACTTAGAATGGAGAGCTGCATAGCCAAAACTTACTTTCTAACGTATCATATATTAATTTCCCTTTCAGAATGATAAATGATTCTACCCCTTGACTTTGACTTTTTATAGAATCCGATTCCAGGACAGTGCAGTGCAAACTCTTCAGAAGTGTTCTATACATCCCTCAGCACAGTTGGCTTATCTTTACTATTTTTTTGTTACCGGATCATGTACTTTCTTTTCCTTTACCAAATTATCTTTATTGACAAGGGATTGATACAACAATTACAATGCTGCAGTACCTGAAGCAATGTTAGATCAAGGAAGGATACAATGGTAAGAGTCATTATTAGATGAACTCATTGCCATGACATAATAATGATATCACACTTGCATGACTCAATACACACTGGTAATCATAGCAGCGCTATATCAGTCCAGCCAGGTACCATATATAAACACTGTGAAATATTCTCTATCCAATGTATTGTCATAATCATAATCTAATGGTTCTGCTGGAGCTTCTTCTGGGTAACACACTTGTCCCCTATCGTATTGTTATTTGGTAAGATAGAAAAAAACACCAGGGCTACAGCATGCTTGCTGTTAAATCTAACAGTGCAGCCCACTCTGTTTCTGTTCAATAATTGAACAAAAACAATCAAAATCTTAATTTTCTAAGATTCCATTCATATTCAGTGTGTAGCTAGTTAGTGTGTACATTTAAATGTAAAAATAATACATGTGGTTAAGATGAATTGCTCAATTATTACTTTTCTGTTAAGCATAAAATAATTATATTGTTGAAACACCAGGGACTCCAAAGCTGGCTTTTAAACCCTCATTGAGTTAGTAGAGAGAAATAACACTGTTCAAAGAAGTAACACTGTTCAAATTATACTGCTATACAGTATTGTCTGTAGCTCTGTGGATCATTACAGCTGTAAGGTGACCATGGTCAGCTAGGATGGCCCTTGACGAGTCTGCAAGGTGTTTAAATTGTTCATGAAGGAGACAAGTCTATATGACAAATCTTAAATTATTATCTATTAAATTATTAACACCCAATATTTCTTGTCTTAAGTGTGGGTTGGATACATTTGTTCCTCAGATTGGCATCGCTTTTGAGATGGTTCCTGATGAAAGTTCAGTATTGTACGACATTTTGGATTCAGAAGAATTTGCCAACTAAAAGTATGATATCTCACCTGGTATTAAAGTCTGACAGATCTGCTGTCTTGCCTTCAGTATGACAGAACACACACTGCAAGCAAGTGTCTTAACCACTGTGCAACAGAGCCAGCCTCATCTGCATTTGTGGTTATAAAGTTTTAAGCTCATCTCATCTGATTGACAGGGGACAGCCTTATCTACAATCCTGCTGAAACCATGTAGTGTAATTAATATTTACATCAGGCTACATTAACATAACATTGCACACAGTCTGCTGTACCCACATTCATTTATAAAGATGTTTTAGGTATTTGTTTTTATCTGCTCCATATTTCCACCTCTGAGGTCAGTTATCTAGTTGGTAGTGAAAATGACCGCTGGGTCAATTAACCAACCCATCATGTTCATAATCCTTTCACTTATGTTTTGATACAGATATATGCCCTAAATATAACATTTGGATGATATATATTTAATTTACTTTACCTCCTATTATTCACAACTTGTTGTATTGGGGCCAATTGTAGCATCATCAAGATTCAAAAAGAATATTGTGGCAGAGCAAAGCCCTGCATGTAGATATGTGGCAGGGCAGAGCCCTGCTGGTAAATGTACTATTATAATTTGGAGGTGGTCACATTGTGCATGCGTTTAGCTGGAATGGGAATTTTAACCCTGTCTCTGCTGTAAAACAATAATAACAACAACTTGTTTCAAATAAACACAAAACAATACATCCCAATCATAATAGCATATTTGCCAGCTGAGCTCTGCTGTGCCACATATTTACATGCAGGGCCTTGCCCTACCTCAGATATGTAGTCCATTTTGGGACAATGACTGGTTTATAGTCACGTCAGTCATTGATGGCAGCAGCAGAAATATACTGAACACTGACTAAAGCCTGTCTGGTTTAACCCATGACACATTGATTATACAGTTGAATGACTCCATGAACTACAAGTAGTGAATTATTACCATTACATTTTTAGGTTTGTTGACTTTAGGCTGGGTGTCCTGTAATTCCATCCTTTCCACCACCCCACATATCTTCTCTGATACTTGTAGCAAGAACAATCCATACCTAACACTGAGTGAAGTTCAATAGCTCATGTGCTCATTAAGTTGTTAGGATGAGACCTGGCTCTCATCCTTCTTCAGTTGGCTTGGCAATGCCTGAGTCATTAAAGTAGCATTTGCAGAAGTATGAGAACAGACCCAATTAAATGTAATGTTTATTAATGATTAATACAATGTCTAATATGATTCAGAAATATACATGTCTGATCTCACTCTGCTCCATCTGTCAATTTTTGGGTCTCTGTCTTAGCTTTGTGGCTCCAGACTGTGTGTTTAGTCATCTAGCTAAACCAAATGCTATTATTAATTAATAGCATTCAATTAACCATTTTTGGTTTGTAAGCTTAATACTTATATTAATTTTGCTATTTTGTTTCCCAAGCTTCTGTTTAAAAAATGCCCTAAACTTTGTTTTTAATGATTTTTAAAATCATTCCAGTTTTGGTACAATTTTCACAGTGTGTCTTAGGTCGAGGTCCCTCATCCCTCTAGGATTAGTCTACTTGTTCCTTTTTGAACTGAAATATTTAGTTTTGTATTTTTTTTTTTTTTTGTTATGGTAGGCTTTTGACACCTATGTTGTAGCACTAAAATGTTAAGTAGGCCTTCTTGTCACAAAATGTTTTTTTTTTTTTTTTAAGAATTGTTTTAAGGAGAGTCTATAAACCTCACACGTTAACAAGAGCTTTTAAAAATGAGAATAAAGTGCCTGCAATGAACCCTCCGTAAAACAGTCGAAAAATTATTCATTAACTACACAACAAGGTTAAAAAAGCATTCCTTAAAACAATCCTTACATTTGTCTAGGTTTATATTTAATAGGACCATGAAAGACTCCATTGTCACCAAGAAATAATAAGAGCTGAAGGGACACCGAAGGGAAGCCTAAGGTTAACTCCCAGTCTTAAATAGTTAATTCATGTAAAAATAAATGACAACAAAAAGGAAAAAGGCCCACAAAATCCTTTCTCAACACTTGTAGAGTTCACAGAAAAGTAATTAGAAGTTTTATTTATTGTGATTCTTTGGCTCTAAACTGGATTGGCACTGCCAGGTCTTTTAAAAACCCAATGCAAACCAAACGTGCTTAATAAAGCAGTGTGAAAGCAGCATACGTTTCACAGATGCATCTTATAGGTGAGTCACCTCAAGACCTCAATATCCCATAAGCCTATTGTGATTGGCCAGAGACTGGCTGCTGGGAGCATCTGGCTGGGGAGACTGGTCCACCGATTATCACACACAGCGTGGGGCATCAAATTAGTTATTTGCTGTTTTTGACTGATTATCTGTCTTGGGCTTTATTCTACATGCACCTTCCCTCTCCCCACTCTAATCTCAAATGCAAGCAGAAACATGGATAGCCACTGTTCCCTAGCAGCTGAGTATGAGCCGTTCATCAGATGTAATCATCCAGTTTTCACAGTGGTGCTGATTTCTAATCCCACATAAAACAATCTGTTTGACCTGAAAATAAATATGTTTCTGTGTCACTGATGTAGAACATAAGGATAAAAGTTCAGCTGGATGGTAATCTTGAGCTGAATGGTAAAAACTGTGGAGAGAAAAAAAAATACAACTACAGTGTGATTCTATGAATGATGCTGGCAGGAGAAAAATGCACAAGATGAGAAATACAAGCAAGCTCCTCTCTTGGAACAATTACCTTGCTTACAGAAATAGGGATAAGTGATACAGGTTTAAATGCTTTTAAACCAATCAGAACAAACTAATTGCATTTCTACTTGGATGATAACCTGCACTGTTTTCCCAAACGGCTGATTTTTCTTTATTTTAATTCTTATGGGAAACTTATGGGAATCAAATGATTCTGCTACTGTTTTGAGGGATCTGGTAAACAATGGGTAACTATCTACATGTTTGAAATCAAATGAAACTGCACAGCTTCTTTGTCTCCTATATTAGCATGGACGGTGTGGATATGCAGATGCATTGTCTCTGGACTTGGCCAACTTGTTAAATAACAGGCCAGGTTTTTACTGGGTTGTAACGGGGGGGTCACTGTCTGCACGTTTAAATATTTATATATACCGTATATTATAATATTTGTAGATTTATTTTGTAAGTATTTTTGATTATACACATTGCTATGTTGAGTTCTTTATTTTGTACTTTATTTTTTGTATTATATTTACGTTCTGAGTGCTATGTTCTTTTGACCCTCGCTGTGCAAGTACCTCAGGAGCGTAATGTATAGCTGTGTTGTCTGCTTGACGCAGAATTGGCAGAAGTCCTGTCTTTCTATTTCCCCCATGTAGTTTAAAAGACCATCATGTAGTGCAGGAAGTCTAAGACTGCTCCAATACCTGACTTGGGTTTTGCTTCTGCTTTTATTAGGTCAACGCCACGAAACCCAACCCTTTGTGTGTGTGCCTGCCTGACTAAAGCCCCTTTCGCACTGGCTTGCTCTACCTGTGTAGGAACCTACCTGGGTCAGGACCCACTGTCATGCAGATCGGCTATGCGATTTCACACTGTTTTTGATAAAGCAGGGTGGACCTGGATGACAGATGCAAGTGCACAATGGGCGTATTGATGCTCCAGAAGCAGCTTGTTTCAGACGCTTCCATCCAAGCTTCTCTGGACTGAACAATCGGCCCAAACATTGGTTAAAGCAAATGTTTCTTCACCCCTGCTGCAATCTGGCTCATGGTGTGTCTCAATCAACAAAACTATGGCTAAAAAGAATAAACAGAAATGTTTATTCATGCAGGCATGGCTGTTTGTTATTATTATTAATATTATTATTATTTTGTCGGCTTCCGAACGGTCGTCATGCATTTTATCTTGCTCAACACGGGTAAAAGTTTGTCGACCCAGATCATGAGGTGGGTCAGTGGTACCTGGTTCATACCCGGGTACAACCCAGGTACGTGGTTTCACACTACATGTAATTGTGACCAGGATAGGAATGCCAGTGTGAAGAGGCTGAAGAGAGACCTGCCCCGCTGTGAAGGGTTGATCTGCTGCAGGATCTTGCTGACGAGCTTGTATCCAGTTTAAAATAATGATTTATTTGCAGATCCTCGGGGTAAGCTAATGTGATGTGAATAATAGTGGATGTAAAGAGGACATGTCAAGCATTAAATGTGAGTATAAGGGTTGGTGTAGGCTGGCTGATCTATACTTCTAAAATAGAAAGAAAGACATGTTTAAAGTCAGGTGTTACAAGCAGTCAACTTGATTTTTGTTTGTTTTTTTCTTTTATTAACTTTTAAAGAAATATTTGCCTTTTTTGTGGTTGAACTATTTTATATTCTTTCAAAGAAATATTAGCCTATTTGTGGTTGGAATATTTAAATTTTTACTTTGTAGGACTAGGTTTTGTGGGATGTGTGCTGGAGTTGCCATTAGTAAGGGGATAGGCTGGTTTCTAGCCTCTGTAATCAGAGCTGATTTGGATTGGTTGCATCTAAGTAAAAGCATAGCATTTAATAGGCGCCTTCCTCCTTGTAGCTAATTGGGAACTGGTAGTGCTGCTGGGGCTATTAGAGCTCCTTGTATTGTGTGCTTCCAGATTACCCCCTGGGATACCTAGCAGTAGTTTTACACCTTATGGTATATGCATGTGGATTGTATTTTATGTGATGTGCAATGTTTTGAACCTGTTTCATTGTATTCCACCTTTTGACTGTTTGTAAAATACAGAATTATATTGTATTTTAATATTGTATTTCTTGTGTTCTGGTGCACGTGTGCAGTGTTGCTGATCTATGCCAGATTAAAATAATTTGTGCAGGGGACCCACTATATATATGATGACAGGTGTTTTATAATGTAGGCTACTAATAGCGATTCAATAAACTAAATACCACAGAACCATTTACAATTGTCCACCACTTTGCTGAAATACGCTGAAACTCTTATCCTGCTTTTCTGTACCTACTTACTACTTGTAATTTTGGTTTTGACATTCCTTTTTTTATCTTTTCTGTTTTTGTTGTAATCTCTTGCACTAAACAGATTATTTAACAAATTTATGACTACATTTTCCATTTTAATTTTGACAAGAGTTTGGGTGCCACTCAGTGTTCAGTCAAGGAGGATTCAATTTTCCAGTTATATGCCTTGCCTATGATTTCCAGCGCACGACCACCAGGAAGTGAGGTGCATGATGTGTCATGTTGCCTAAGCAACCCAATGCAACTTGGAGCGTTGCATGCCTTGACCAACAAAACAAGAAGACTGCCGAGGCGAACAGATTACGTTCGTACAGGGCTATAATATACTTCATGTTGTAGAATAAATGTATTTTTCTGTCATATTCTTAAAAAAGTTGTAGAATAAAATATATTTCAAAGCATTGCATACACAGACAGCACGCCATGCCATATATGAATGCCCAACTAGCTCTCCACAAGAATATAATTGGCCATCACTGTGTAAAAGGCTGCCATACACAACAACAGAAAATCCCATCTAACGCTCTATATAGCTTTTAAATTGGTATTACATGTTTTTATTTAATAAATTCATATTGAAAAAACACCAGCAAAAAGGCTAACTCATTTTATTATTCTGCTTTACTTTCTGAGCTACTACAGATAAATATGTAATTTATATTTTCCAGTCTCTGCAGTTGTAGTAAGAGCATGTTTTTTTGCCCTACAGAGTGGTGTGGTAACAAGCAGGTTACACAAAGGGAGCAAGATTGTGCCCCACAAAGTAAAGATATTTTATGATAAACTAGATAGCACAAACACATCTTTTATAATGTCGCATCTATAAACAGAATATATGAAACTAGATTGCAGCTTCCAATTCTAAAAGCATGCTACCGTCCCAATATTTGAACAGAGTTTGTTTTCCCCTCATAAATTGTACTGAGGTGCATTAAAAGCATGGGGAAGTGAAAAAGATAAAAAGAATGGTACAACAGTAAATGTATAGTATAACCAATGCCCAATACATACAGTGTTCTCATAACCACATAACTATGTATACATTGGATACTAGAAGAAGTGTATCAGATTCAACCCACATGCAGTTGGAAAGGTATATAACAGTTTAATTCAATTTTGTTTAAGCCTGTTCATACGCATATAGAGGGACTTCATGTATTCTGTATGTATTGCTTCCATGTGGAGTTTGCCCTGCACTGCTATTGATTAGTAACCCTGAATGAAGGTTTGAGGAGCTGATAATGCCACACACACACACACACACACACACATGCATGCAGGCACACACCTTTGTGTTCTGTAGTTTAACACAATCCAAACCAATAACAACAGCAACACAACCCAATGGCAATCTTTTAGGGTGTGGTTAATTATAAATTACATAAAATCTGAATTTTAACTTTAACTTTATGAACATCATATGCACCATGTAAATTCCAGGGCTTTTATTGTAAAGTTTTATTGTTTTTAGTAAAAGTATATAAGATAAAATAAACTTTGAGAACTACGACACACTCCCGAGGATGATGAAACTAACAAGGAACTGTTAGTCGCATAGAGGACTAATACAGCAAACTGTACAAAAAGTGCAAAAATAAAACACAACACCACAAATAAATCAAAAGGTGAGGTGAAAACAGCAGGCCTTGCAGCAGCCCCGATCACAGCGATCGCCATGGTTTTCTACTGACGCGCTGTTGACACGCCCACCCGTCTGCTGGAACAGCTGATTGCTTTCAGCTGCTGCTCCACGCAGACGGGTAATCGTCCCCAGCGGAGCGCCACAGCAGATAAACAATTAAATCAATATTAAAAATCAACACATACATACAATAAACTACATATTTCATTGTGCAAGGCTTACGCTTTGCCACAGGCCCCTTTTACTAACAGCAAGTGCAGCATGTCAATAGCAATGCATATGGAGCATAAGCATTCAAATAAAGTAGAGTGCTATACACTAACAAGTTGTGGGGCTCATTTATAAAACTATATCTGCTTTCTATAGTAGGAAAGCAGAATGATTGGCATTTAAAATCTTCTGCTTTTGGCTTGTTGGTCTTCAGTTTACATGACTAGTATGGACTGAAAGACTCCTGCAGTGACACTTTAGGAATCTGTCTTTCTGGTTACTACCACACAAACCATCTCCTAATTCATAAAGGAATAATCATGTTTTGACAACATGCAGTGGTTAAAGGTCTAAAATGTATATGAATCTATGAAAAATAAGCATGTCCTTATAACTGGGGGAAGAGTAATCCATAAATTAAAACAGACATCATGTTCTCCTTTTTATATTTATTTCCCACATTTTCTGGGAGCAGCAGCTATTCAGTGTATTTTGTTCTCCTCCGGTATCTTGGTTCAAACATATCTGAATAAATATTTCCATAAACATCCAGCTTGGCTAGAATGATACTTACAGTGATGCTAAACAAAGAGCAACACATGGGGATCTACACACAGAGTGTATAATTTCTAAAGACTCATATGTGGCAGCAAACAAATAGGTGTTGACCAGGTGAATCCAGTAGTAGAAGTATTTGTAAATATTACATTTATTAATATAATGTTGAAGCTCACGCTCTATATATTTGAAATAGTGCATTCCTTAACTGTTTAATATAATATTATGTGTTCTGCATATATTGAAATTGTCTTTTTCTACTTGGATCATTACCAGACTTGTTATTTTTCAACCTCAGGGACTGATTCATCTTCTCATTTCTAATTGAGAACAATAAGCAAGGCTGTACCATCAGCATTGTGGTCCTATTTTATATGAAATTTAATTGGTATAAATACATTAAAAAAGAGAAACTAATCAAGGTTGTTGAATTATGCAAAGTGGGAGTGCAGCATGCTTGATAAACAGTACCCTAGGAATGAGACTTGTTTACAACATCATAATAATTTACTCGACAATAAAAAATTATGGCTTCAGACCAAGGGCACATTACTAAACCCTGGATTTCCACAGTAATGCCTCCCACAAGGATTTTAAAAACAGTCCTGTTCTTGCGAGTACAGGGAATGTAACAGTTCTGGCTCTATTCATTTTGAATGCCACAGCGATCTGTTAAAGCATTCTATTACAATTTTTGTATGTATTGAAAGCAATTTAAGTGTGTGTACCATAATGATTGCCACCCAGATCCTATTGAGATTAGCATATTCTCCCAATTTACAAATGCAATCCACTGGGCTTTCTTACCTTAAGAGTTCAACTAAGCCGACAGCCATCCTGAATTAAAAGATTTGACAGTAATAAGCCATACATCCTAAAATTATTGTTTAATGTGTATCAGTTTTGCAACAGCAAATATAGGGAATGTTTCCAATTTATAGTGATTGTTGCTAACAAAATAATTTTGTAAATGTTGCCTGTTTTGCATTTCCATTAGCTTCATAGGTCTCAAATCTGCAATGTATTTTCATTTTAAACATGGTATCTGGTACTACATTAGATATACATTCTCAGTTTCCATGCCTTATTGTCAAGAAGTCTGTTACACTTGCACTTTCTGTGTCATCTCAGTAGTATCTTCTGGGTCAAAGTGAATAGGGGAAGCAGTTTGTTGGTTAATGGCAGGAAAGAAGTTGTTGAAAGGGTGGGAGCAAGTTCACCTTCCAGGTGAAATGGCCAAGGAAGTATAACACAATCTGAAAGCACAGCTTCCAGACATAATAGTCTTACCCTGTTAAAGAACCAGATATCATGTTTTAAAATAAAACAGATGTTTATTATAACATTTCTTTTAAAACAGCACATTTGAGACCTACACGCAATGAATGGACAATAGATAGAATTAAATGGTTTTTATTTTTAGTCACACTTTGAGAATGACCAAATCAAATGCGCCACTTTTGTCTCAGGAGAAAAGTAATTGTTTTGAACATAAATGTACAGCAAGATCCCTAAAAGAGACCTTGAATCACTCAGCAGCCAGCTGGCTGCAGTATACGTGGCATCCTAATTTGACTTAACTACTACTCTTTGTATGTCTAAATAAGAACATCTGTTTCATGAGCATGTAGATATTGATTCAATAACACGATTGACCAAAAACCTAATTGGATTTAAGTGACATCTCTGAGTATTGAACTTGACTGGAAAGTAACAACAATTAAAAACTGTGCATTCTGGTTATCTAAAAATGGAAAGGTCATTTGCAGTAAGGAAAAGTCTTACTTGGCATTAACATACAGAGCTGTTTCAGTGAGTAAGACCAAAGTCATTAGAATTTGATGATGTAATTACAACAGGGTTAGTTATGGGGGGGTCTGTTTTTCTGTGAAGCAAAAGACTGTGAAGTAGCAAGGTTAGCAGAAAGTCAGATCCGAACCAACTTAACTTAAAGTGATATACTATAACTTAAACTTAAAGTGATTGTAAATAACTAAATAAGTGAATGCTATGCACATCTATTCACTTTATAGTCCTCAAATGTGTAGTCTTGAAAGAAAACTGTATTTTAGCAAACATGTATTTTCATTTTAAAAAATCATACCTGCTACTCCACTAGGTTAAACAAATCTCTGTTTGCAGGCTTTTCTTTCAGACAGTTTTGCTCTTTCCTGGTCATTTCACATGTTCACATGTGAGGCATATTGTGATGAATATATCGAATGGAAGTGCAAGACAGTGAAGAGTTCAGAAATGATTTGGTTTTGCTATAAACACTTTAATACGCTTTAAAATGAAGTTCACACAAACTGTAAACAAAAAACAAAAATATTTATATTAGTAAACACCAGCATCATCTAGTGCATAGCATTGATTTGCTATCAGAAACAAAATGAAATTTGACCCAGAGTGGCAGATTACTAGATGGTGCTGGCTCTTCTAGAAAGAAACTTTAAAATCAGATTAAAGCACCTTAGCATAGACTTATCAAAAAGTATTTGAGTAATTACAATGAGAACCACTCATAATGATAGCAGACATTATAAAAAGATAAGAGCACAGTAAAACTAAAAACTAAAATCAGGTTATTTGAAGCTACATTAAAGAAAAGAGGAAGCCGTGTGTGTGCCTAATCACAGTAAGGAAGCTTGTTTATCATCACATGCCAGCTTGCCCAGGATTAATAACAATGAAAAAGCCAAGACTCTGATCCTTCTTGCCAGAACACAAGAAATACAGCTATTTCTGAACACAGTACAGTCCCTTTAGTGCGACAGTCTACAAACAATAGATCCTTCTGTCTCACACACACATGGCTTGTAGCTGATGGGCACCAATACGTGCAACTGTCCCTCCAGCTCTGTGTATTTTTGCAGTTTTTCCACTCATCTAATTATTCAATTGATTTTCATTTAATGCAAAGGCGACAGGCATGTATTGTTAAAGCCATTACACACTAAAGTGTATATTTCTGTCTTGGATCAGAATGCTTTAAAAAAAGGAAAAGGGGAGTCATAACCCTACAGCAATTGAAAAACTTTTTTTTTTTTTTTTTTTTTTTTTTTTTTTAACTATGGATATTTAGTAACATGAAAGTAAACTACAAATGGGTTAATAAAATATATGAGGGATAATGCTATACTGACAGGCAAAATACTTTCCTCTAGTAGGTTTCTTACCCTTTGAAGTGAAAATTAAATGTGCAGAGATGTTTACTGCAGAGATTTTTTCAATCCAAGGACACCAGGAGAAAACTAAAAACCACTGAAACATGAACAGCAAAAAAGGTACTTGTTAAAAACACTTATCTTTACTAACAACAACAGCACCTTAGTTGGTTTCCCAGCCACATACATACTGTATAAAACAGCAGCCCATTTTCCTGAAATGGAAGCCACTAGAATTTCCATAAAAACCAATGGGCTATGACTTTGGGGGGGGGCACGACACGACACCAAGGCAAAATTAAATAAAGTAACAGCGAAAGCTGGCTAAGAGAAGACTTGGGAGGTTGTAAGCAGACCAGCTGCACTAGCAGATGCACCAGGGATGGTGAGCATTAAACAATGTTATCAAAGGAATAAAAATGCCGGCTACAAGATAACATTTCAACACCTCCCTGGTTTCCAAAGCATCGTGCTTGTTTTTTCTAAATCCAGAAGCTGTTAATCTCACTGCTATGAAATAAATAGAATCACTTGCATTGCTAGCTGGTGCTGCCAACTACGATTAGCGAAAGAAACATAACACCCACATTAATAGGGAGATCCATGATCTCAGTCAATGTGATTAGGCCCAAGAGGGGTAGAGGATCATGGTGAAGGTTGCAATGTGTGACACAGTGTATTTATATGGCATATATGGCATAATTCATATCCTTTCCATTGTTCTTTAATTACATTTTGTCTAGATGTTGACATATTACAGATGGTTTTACAAACAATAAACACACCTTCTAGCAACAAAGTGCAAAGAAACTGGCTATGGGATCTTGCAATGTGATACACTGGTGTATCAATGTGAAACTATGGCACATATGTAGAGGAGCACTGCATGACTGTTCAAGGTAAACTTCAATGCATTGTGACATAGAGCGGGACTTTATAACATATAATTTTTGTTGCACTGAACTAATGGCAGGTGTCATTCTCAGGCTGGATTTCTGTAATATTTTACAATATTATCCACACAGATAGTATCTCTGTGGTGTAGCACAACACGTTTCATGAAGGTGTATTGTTTAGAATAACAACATGCTGGCATTTGCTTGTGGAGCAGGTGTTGCATTGCTAAAATGCCTGGCAGTTTCAATAAGATGCTAGCTATTTTCTAGAGGCTCACTGTGGAATTTCATATTGTGTTTGAGTAATTCAGGAGCAGAAAGATTTTGCCAAAAACCTTGAACATTGATGTTCTGGTACAGTTTAGTCATGCAGGTGCCAAAATGTGTATAGATGAATTACAAAAAAAATTGTAATTTGACAGTAGTATGCAATTTACTTCCCTGTGTTATTGTGGTAACGTATATAGATTTTATAAATGAATGCCCCTGAACATACAAGATCAACTTTACAGATATGGTTTTAAATTGGCTGTTTTTGACTTATTCATCACAGCTATATGCATGAAAACCTGTGCTGACTCTACTGTACCTCCCCACCAGTAGAGTGTACTGTATTACTGGTACACTTTATTGTTGAAAATGGGAGTGGTGGCAATCTCTCTTAGAACAGTTTAACATGCATTCTGTCATGCTTTTATAGGGGGATTTTTTTTTTTTTTATAAGGGATGATGGAATCACTTAAAGGAATGACTGCTTGATTAAACTACTGTTGTTCAACCACTTGAAAATCTACCATTTTATGTAATTAGGTATACAAACAGGATCACATTAGAAGGTTTTCACTGTAACAAAGAGCAAGATTCTCAAAGCTATTTTCTTCAAAGATTACCACTATTATTCATTCGTAATCCTTGAGTTTTTAATGAAATGTGTGAGTTGTTTATTTCTGTTTTAGTACATTTATTGAGTGCATGTTTTATACTATGAACTATTTTTTGCAATATATATATATATATATATATATATATATATATATATATATATACTATGATGATTTGGAGTACAGACTAACTTTGAGAACCGAAGTTTCTTGATGCACTAGCCCGTGACTGTAGGTAAATCAGGGTCATATCACTTGCATCTGGAGTTCTCAGCGTACTCCTTAGCAGACAGTATTCTTTTACACACTACCCAGGTGATTTGACAGCCTTCTGTTCACACTATTATTGGCTGTATATATAATTTGGTTGTACAGTGGCTGTACAGTGGAGTCCATCTATTTTGTCCACTAACAGGACCAAAATGGTCATAAAGAGCTGATCCTAACAGGGGAAGATCTTCAGATGCAGTTGAAAAGGTGTACTGTATATTGCCTAGTCAGGTGCTGTTGACAGTACTTGCCTCTCAGTGGACTAACGATAAAACAGCTTAAATAATTAATACATTAAAAAAATACATGTAGTTAAAAATCCCAAATGGAACAAATCCATGATTCCAGAGCACTGGCAGACATTTTTGGTGAGATAATATTTTGAACGACTTTAGTAGGATTGTAATGGATGTAAAATGTTTTTTTGTTGTTGTTTGTTTTGTTGTTGTTGTTATAAATAGTAAATGAGGTGTCTCTCCCACTGGCTGCTTTCAACCAGGCTGAGAGGGTACATTTACAGGATTGGATTAGGTGGACTGTCTTGAAGATTTCACCTGATGGATCTGGTAGGTGGTGATGCATTGAGCAAGGCAGAATTAGACTGGACCACAAATGCTGTAAAGCTCAGCCGGAAGAAACCTGTAAGTAATAGGATTGCTCAATTAAGTGGCAGATAGGTTTCTGGGTAACACTATTTGATCTCCAATATTGTGTAAAGTGAAATGCTAGAAACAGAGCAGAACACACAGTAAAGTTAGCCATAACGTAAAGCCATAACGTTACTAAATGAGCTGTTCCAGACCAGTGAAAAAGAAACTATTTTGTATAATTATTAGTTTTTTAATTTAAGATTTTTTTTTTTTTTTAATCTTTGAACAAACAAATAAGCACATATAGGAATACAAATTGTTAACGTTTGTTATTTTAATATATGTTAATGTTTTTGTTGTTGTTTTTGGATACTTTTTTTATTCACATATGTGTTCATTGCTATACATTTAACATAGTTGCACCTTTTTATTAGTTCACAGAACTATGTTAATAGGTATAAACCATTAATAAAGAAAAAAATGTCTTACTTATGTTAGTAAGATATCAGTTGATAAGAGATAACAAATTAAGCTCTCAATCTGTCTGTTTATTACCTGTGTATTAATGAATGATGAAATTAATGGCTGACTCACTTACTATAAAGCATAACAATAATTAAAAGTAAACATATCCTGCCTACCAAAAAAAAAAAAAAATTGGGCTTTCAGATTGCTAGTTCCTCAATAAGTAAATTTAAATATAAGCAAGACATACATGGAACGTTATCCAATTACTACCAATGCAGAATGTATAGATGGAATATTTCTTAATTTTACACACCAGTTCCTGCAATAGTGGTTGCTTAGAAAATAATTACATGTTGTAGCAGTCTTGATAGACAGGTAGGGATACTCTAGCAGACCAATGGGCAGACCACAGTATTAACTCCACTCTTCATTGTACAATGGTAACACTACTGATTAGCAACAAATATTATATAGTAATGCAATTGCTCACTGGAAATGATATTGCATGTCCATTATAGTACCACTGCCAATACCATAAACATATTTTGGTGCATAATTTTCAAGCCATTATTATAGTTGTAAAGAAAACTCAAGCTGAAAGTCTAAAAAATGTCAATACTTATTTTTAACCTGCCTGAGACCATTAGCAACTGTAAGTAATATCTATGTGCACCAGAAGAAACCTGACTGAGCATTAAGCCAGCTGTGTACTTCAAAACAGAATGTGCTGTATGGCAATGAGACACAGTACACAGGCCATTCAGTTTCCTAGAGCTCACTCTGGAGTCATGAGGGACAAATTAAAGATCTACAAACTCAAGATCAGCAGTTGTAGTACAGATGGTTTTTAGAATATGATACTATTTACTAGTATGAGACTAGCACACCATTCTGGTTTGACCATGTGCACTTAAACCTGCTTTTCAGTTTATCTAACTACAAATATTTCACCATAAATATAAGCATTAATTTTTGGGCACAGGAAGTGTTTTATAATCTGCTCTGACAGGAGCCGCCCAGGACTTCAACACACTGCCGCTCCCAAGGCATTCCCCCATGCCAATGAACCGGTCGAACAGAGCTTATAATACAAGAAGAATCCACACCCACATGGTTTATTTGGTACATTAAAGTAACAAATAAACATAAAGGTACCGTCTTGTTTAAACCCATCCTTTGTTGATGAGAGTGCTTTATCCACAAAAGACAGTGTTAGGAACCCAGAACTGTGTTCACTTATACTGTATAAAGATGCTTTGTCACTTATATATATTGTGATGGCTTGCCCTCCAGTCACACATTTTCCTTCTTCAAATAAATGCTTTAAACACAGGATGCTAAGAAATGCCGTACCGTGTGTTTATTGTTTACAATATTAAAAAAAAATAAACAACACAAAACTTAACCTGTTCTTGGGCCCTAGCTAAACAGTTCTTTCTCTATTTAATAATGAAGCAGGCTAAGCCTGTTCCCTCGCCTTCAAAATCAATTCACAATCCAAATCATAATCCCAAATACCTTTTCCAATAATCTGCTTGCTCTCCAACTCTCCAAACCAAACTCCTACTATCACCCACACCAAACACACACACTCACACCCTTTTAAACATTAATTAATCTGCTAATTAGTCAATTAAATAAACCTGGAGTTGATCCTGACTCCTGTAACCCTGCACAATAAGTATTTTAAACCACATTTAACAACTTTTAATTGCCCTTATTTAACACACCATCATCATTTACCAGGGTATTCATTAACCCACTTTTAGTTTTTAGTCCCAAACACTTCACATGAATTACTTTGTTTACCAACCAGTTAGTTTACATTGTCTTTTCCATTTTTAATTGACCAATCCCTATATTATATATATATATATATATATATATATATATATATATATATATATATATATATATATATATATATATATATATATATATATATATGTTCTTGGTCTTTGTTGCTTGGATGTTTTAATTTAATTAACTAATACAAGATATTTTCTTTTTTAATCATGTGTATCCTTCCCATTTAATTGACATAATTTTTCATGGTGCCTCTTTATCTTTGAAAGTGATTGACCTTTTGCGCTTATTTTGGTTTTCATTTAATCTGTAGTTAATGAACCACTCATTTCGAGACTTATTATCAAGCTACAAATAATGATTCTAGAACAGAAGATTCCCAGGATTGACTGTGAGATATGTATCGCTAGTATATTGTTCTTCAAGGATATTCACAGTTGGTTTTGTACACAGTGAAAATCTGCTTCAAAATTCTGTTGCTTACAATAAAAGGACTTAATCTTGTTCATTCTCACTCTATGTTCATAGACATATGAAATATTGTCGGTGCATATGCCAATGCATTTATTTTTCAGCTAGTCATTGCAAATTTTATGCATCTTCTACTGAGCCAAGGTCATCCATGAAGAGGATGGGAAGATCAAGAAGAGACCTTAAGCCGAACAGGTTATGTCCTTTAATTGTATTATAGATTGAGAGCCCCTGATCACCTTACTCCCAGTCTTCAGCACACACATTATCACAGGGCTAATAAGTTTTTGCATTGCATTGCCCGATGCCTAACTGACATGCCATTGCTCTTGAGGACATAGGTAATATTTCATTTTTAATATTTATATGGAGTCTGATTTTGCCATTTGATTCCTGTCTCTTTTTATGTTAATCACAGGAATATGTGCGTTTTAATTATACTTCTATTTATTACCCATATTAAAAAAAGATCATCACTAATCATTGGTTAATAACACATCCCTGGTTTCTAATGATTTCTAATGACCAAAAAAAAAAAAAAAAAAAAGAATGAATTACATGTTAAATTGGGGTAAACTCTAAACTAAAAGATGTATTTAAAGTAGATAGAACTGCAGTATTTTAGTCCCCTTCACCTTGGACACTGTAACCCTACAGACAAAGGATAAGGCACAGGTTATATATAATTCCTTCATATAATGTGTGGCATTTATTAATTTGCGCTGAAAGTTCACAATTGAAATTATGACAGGGAAAAGATGTCATATCCCATGGCATTATTCCTGTTGCTGATTTATGAGTGTGGATTTGTAAAGAGGACCGCCATTTGGTAGCATAAAAGCCCCCACTGTATTTCAGAAACTGCTAAATCAATTAAGCAGTAAATCAGATTAAACTAAGGGAAACAATGGCTGAGGCTGCAGTTAAACTCTGTTCTACAAACCCTTTGGCAGCACTTTTATGGTAAAGATCTGCTATAAGTACCGTATCAAGTATTTATGAATCTAGTTTATTACAGAGGGTACTGTAATAACTTTACAGTGTACTGTTATAAATAAAGTGATTGATTAGGCACCAAACTCCTTTATTTTACCCTTGACATTTTTCAAGCCATTTTTATACCTTTTACACTCAATTAGCTTGCCCATACAGGCTAATTCAATAACATATCATGCCTTTCACCACTGTTGGCATTGATTTCAATGTACAGTAACTCAGGTCACACGTGAAAGCTGTTTGGATTTCTAAACCTACCACCAACAGGATATTAGTGCACTACATGAAACCACCACGCACATTGTCACATGGTTTTGCAGTGCTTGCCCAGGACAGGACTGAAGTACTGTAGGCATGCAAGACCTAAATGCACTGATTGCTGACACTTTTCTCTACATTTTCTTCCAGGTCTTCAGGTTAATATGGCACTTGCCTGGACTGAAACATTGCACAGTGTAGTTTCAGTGTTAGCACTCCAGTGTAATGAAGGCAGGTACTGGTGAAGTTTCCTTATCATTCATTGACTTACAGACTTCCTAATTTACTTATCATTAACTAATTGTTTATCTTGATTGGTTTTAAACAGAAATTGTACAAATTAGTGGTGCTATAGCCTAAAGCATCCGCAAATCCAAAACAAACTATAAATAGCCTACTGTGTATCTGACTGCGAATAAAATGTAAACATATCGTCCTGGAAAATTAGACACCTTTTCTTACATAAAACTCAAAGCCCAGGTGTAATTTAATATTGTTACATATTTATAATGGTCATATCCTTCTATCACACCCCTTATAAAAGTTTCCCACAGTAAATGCATAAAGGGCTTGATTTTCCAAAGTTAGTAAAGGTATTTACTCATAAGTAAATGTACTCATTTTTCCAATTTTCCAAGGTAAAGTTATACTTTACGTTCATTTTTTGGAGTAAATGTATTTTACTAATTGTTTGCTCACACCAAGTAATTTTACATTTTTGAGTAAATGTTTTACTAAACGTACAAAGTGATTTTTTAAGCTTGATAAGACCAACTTTCACGTCATTTCAATGTGTACATTTATAGCATTGAAGTTAATGGTGTAAATGTACGCGTATTATATAACCCCCTGCTGAAACTAGGATTTTTGGTTGGAGAACAGCAAGATGGTTTTGATGCTTTTGTTGCAGAAGAGTAGAGAACAACAGAGTTGTTCATTCCAGGGTCATCTTTATGGATGCCACCAATGAACACGTTTTTAGGCATTATCGGTTTGAGAAGCAGATCCTTTATGATCTTTGTGAATTACTTATGGTGGAGTTGGAAGCTTCCACCAACAGAACACACCCAATTCCAGTTTTGATCGAAGTCACTTTGGCCCTACATTGTTATGGCTATGGACTAGCACAGATGTCCAAGGCAGGGAGTATCCCAGTCTTGAGTATACAAGATCATTAATGATGTAACCGAAGCCTTGATACAAAGAGCTTCTGCTTTTATTAGATTCCCACCATCAGTGGCTGAGCAACAACAAATTAAATTTGATTTTTATCAAGATGCAGGAATGCCTTGGATAATTGGACTAATTGATTGTACACGTGTAGCCATAAAACCTCCTGCATTCCGAAGCTGTTTTTAGAAAGAAGAAAAAATTCCACTCCTTAAATGTCCAGTTCACTTGCGATGCTCGTTGTTGGATCACAAATGTATTTTCTAATCTCCCCAGATCGTGTCATGATTGTTTCATTTTACAACAGAGTGAAACTTGTGTGCTATATTGCACAATAAAGCAGTAACTAGAAATTCCCCACACATTTTCAAGAGGAACAGAAGACAAATACAAGCCTTGGAGGACCCAGATGTTCAGCGTAACAGATGTTCAGCTTAATCAGCCACTAATGCAAGCCACACAAATCAGACAGAGAATAACAGAAAAATGTATTTTCATAAAAAGCACTTGTCATCAGATATGCACATATAAAACACACACACGCAGAACCCAGATGCGTTTGTCATGTACTAGTAATTTTTCTTTAACTTACAATATGACCCTATTTTACCAATTAACCAGTATTGGTGCCGAAAATAATATGGACTTGTGAAGTTGTGTAGTTTAAACTCTGATTTTCTCTCTTTTTTCGTATGTGGAAACATCAATCCCATAATTCATAGTGACTACTTAAAAATATAACCTAACTGTTTTGCACACCCATAAATTATTATTGATCACGGGGCAAGGCAGAAGATGTTACTTTGAATTAGTAGACACTTACTCAACAGTAAAGTGCCATGACTATCAATGGAAAAATTGCAATGTTTAGAACATAATGAACTTTCAGCTTAGGTTATTAACCCTGACTGAGTAATTTACCAACTTCGGAAAATCAGGCCCATAGTGTAATAAAGAATAGCAAAAGCACGGTAAAGCACAGGTAAGCACTCTTAAGTCCAGAGGAGTATGACAAAACAAATATTTAATAAACAAACATGGCAAACCATGATAAACTATGGTCAAGCACTTAGAAGGGATAATATATCTCTTGATTGAAAGACTAGGGTTTTAACTGCATTGACTACTAAAAATAAAGCAAACCTGGCAAAGAAATACAAATGTAATGATTATACTAGATTTAAGTTATTAAACATTATTAGCAGATGACGGTATTGCATCTTACCATACATACTGTATATACATTAATAATAATTGATGTGACAAGGATAAAAATAGATTGTTATTACCAAACATAAATCTTAAGACGGCTCATTATTTACACAAAAGCATAATGTTTCTTTTTCAGATTTGCTTTGTTACATCTGTGATCATTATTTCTAAGGCTAATTATTATTTTTTTTGTGCTAATATCATTCAAGATGTGTCTGAGGTAAAGTAGACCATAGACACTACATGGATTGTTCATTCGACAATATTCATTCTGTATTTCAAAACACAGAACTCTACAAAGCCTACAATTGTCAGTTGCCATGATGATGACATGCTTATTCAATCAGTGTGTAAATGTATGTTCTCTATAGGGAAAACATTAACTGCCAGAGTAGCTTCTATAACAAAGGAGAAACGTGTAATCTGCTTATCATGAAGCTTATTGCAAAATACCTTAGTATTGCTGTTGCAAAAACTCACCCCAAGTACCAACATTATAATCCCTTTAAGAATATCTTCTGAATGGTAAATCATTATTGAAAAGGACACATTGAAAAACGTCTTTAAAAAGAAGATGTGCCTGCACAGTGATTACCACTGTTTCTGTGTGAATCTGACTTTGAAATATTTATATGTTTTAGCATGAAAGACATCTAGGGCACCATTGGGAGTTAGAGTCTTGCTAGCCTCCCCCTTGTGGCTTTTATTTGAAGCCCCCACTCCTGTCATTCTTGAGCCCCTTGACAACAGCAAGTTCAGATTCATCTGCTGTGTAGTGCAAACAACTTCCTGGTGATCTCAGGAGCTGTCTCAATCTGTTTAAAGCGATTTTAGACAACTGCAGGTTGTCTGAAGGCTTTTACATTCCATGGTAACCATGGAGCAGCAACTGTTTGAAAATTAGTGGTATTGGCTTTCCAATAAAGATTGTAACAATCTGCAAAGAATTAAGCACAATTATACATCTACGATTAACATTGCTGCTCTTTTAGTCCCATTGGGAGCATACTTGATAAAAAAAAAAACAATCCATCCACCCCCCTCCAAAAAAAACAAACAAAAAAACTAAAGAAAAAAACACATGGTTGTGGGTTTATAATTCAATAATTCCAAAAATCACCTGTCTGTCTATCTGTCTTATAAGCATTTATTAGTGTACATAAACACATTAACAGCAATCATGAAATGAGATTGTGGCATGGTGCCCCGCGCCTGTGCGTACATTGTGTTTTATGTTGTATGTGGGATGTTTATATGTATGTGTGTAGTGGTGCACAAAGTATGGCTTATGTAGCACAGGTGATTTAAAATGTATATTCGTATTTAGGCACAGGGATTGCACATGAAAATTAAAGTGACTATTTGTATGGGGCATGGAGAGAATTAGTTCATGTGCAGACTGTGCTGGGATTCCTGTGGATGATTGATTAGCAAGCGAGTCCCAGCACAACCGCATAAAAGAGTCAATTTTCACACACACGGGTTTGGTGTTCGGTGTGGAGAGAACGGGAAAAAGAGTCAGGAGAAATAATTTAAAATATAACAATTCCCGGATGATAGTTGTTTTGGTTCGTACACCGTTTGTTTGTCTGTCTATTTATTTTGGCCTGTGCACCGTTTTGTTTGTTCAGTGTTTCTATTTTGTTCAAACCTTTTATTTATTTTAGAATAAACTGGCTCACCAGCGCATTCATTCACACCTCAGTGCTGTCTGTGTCTGTCTCCTCCCTGGTCTGACGTCACCCACCAAGCCAATCTGTTCACAGAGATGTTCACCTAATGTTGTATTCCTTGGTGATATAGTGAAACCAGTATGTGCTTTTGAACCAATTCAGCATCAGCCAATTTAATAAAAATGATCAGATAACATTTTCTGCTCGATATAACATTGAGTCTAGCTGAGGGAAAAAAAAAAAAAAATTAAAAAGGTTTAAATGAAAAGAAACATAACAACTGTCTGAAGTCATAAACCAAAAGAAACCCAAACAAAATATCACTAATATAATCAGTGCAGATTGAGTAATGTCTGACAACTGAGGCATCAAATAGGGTTCAATTGGCATGGTCTTAATTGAGCCCTAACAGAAAATGCTATCACGAGTAATGAATCAGATAAAAATCTCAATGACAATGACATTCAGCCTTTTGTTCCTATTGCCAAACCCAAGGCCCCTACCCAGTAGTGGTATTCCTCAGCCCGTATCTGTTCTTACAATGTGTGGCACAGAATATATGTATTTTATTACCTAGCGTGCAGTCTAATGTGACATGTATGTGCCAGTTTTAAACATGGGCTACATAATGTAACATGTTATAACTAAATAAGTTCCTGTTTAGTACAGGCCCTACAGTACACTAAGGATCCGTAATCCCGGAGTATCACAGTACATATAACGCAGTACTAAAACGATAAACCAATGTGCTGCAATAAATATCATCTGCATTCAAAAAAGAGCTCATCAAGAAATAAATGTGTTTATAAAATGAATTTGATTGAAAGGAAATTCTTGTTAGATGCAGAAGGAATCAAGGGGGAAAAATAAGTAATCTGATAAAACTTCCACAACCAACACTTTAGTTGACATTTCAATCCCATATTTCTGCTTCAATAATTATGAAAATTAAGAAATATGCATTGGTGAAAATTGATGAATGAACCAACTGTGCTGCAAATTGGTTATGAAATATTGCTACACTGATGAGCAATTATTGTGCAAAGCAAACAGTGTGAGGAAATTATTAGTTGTGCAGTGACAGGTTTGCAAACTAATTCGCCTCATAATCTTATTTATATTACCTGAATGGTTTTTGTTAGCTGCCAACCATGTCTTTAAAGTAGTGATAACAGAACTGCATACTACAATAAATCATACATCACAGAAGATACTTCTGTCTTCCGTTGAGCTGGGTGTAGATCTATACTATATAAATATTTAAATAATATTTTTTTGTGTTTAGTTTGAGACCAGCATGTACACAAAGTGATATGTAATTCTGAATAATACATGAAAAATGAAAAAGTTGCATAAAATATAACATGTCTTGTTTATCGGTCATTAAATGCTGGGAAAAATATTAAAATATTCTAACAAATGCTGTTTGAAATGTATTAATTGGCAAAAATGACTATGTTTGTATTTATTCATGTAACATGACTTGGTCAACAATTATTATGCAAAAGAAACCAATGAAAAATTTACATCTGAAATAAATACAGAAGAGCGTTTCTCTCCTTAATAGATGATGTGATGGGATACAGGGTTTTAGCCAGAGTTTTTTTTTCCTAATTCTAAATTAAAGAATATTTGTTTAATTTTTGAAACTTTCTTATTTGAAAAATGATTCCCCCCCCCCCCCCCCCCCCCCCCCCCCCCCCCCCCGCATATTATTATTATTATTATTATTATTTATTATTATTATTATTATTATTATTATATTATATTATTATTATTTATTATTATTATTATTATTATGTTGTTGTTGTTGTTGTTAAAAAGCCATGTTCACAGCAGTGTTTATTTATGAGCAGTGCAATTTGTTTAAACAGAGAAGAGTAAGATTCTAATTTCGAACTATCAGCTCAAACAACTTGTTGAAAAAAAAGAGCATTTGGTTTTTCAATTATCATCCATTGCCATGTGAAACACAAGAACAAATTAACTTTTTTCATTCCATTTATTATAATCCTGTCTTTGAGACACAATAAATAAACTATATTCTTGAAAGTCAACTTTCAACCACTTTGCTATATTTGCTTTAAAACAAAAGATAAATGTTATTAATATCTTAGAGTTCGGGTTCATGAGCACTTTAGCATATAAAGTGTAAAATGAAGTTTGCTCAGCTGCACCCTATAAATCTCCTATAGTGACAGTTCTGTCAAGCTCAACCATTGTTCTCAGCTGTATACATCAGGCTAGGGATTACAGTAAGTCATTTGTTTTTGGAAATCTGGCAACCCTAATGGGGCAGGCCATATAATGTTCAAAGGTTCTGATTAGGCACAGTTCACAGAAGGATGACTTTTCAGCAGTTGGAATCACAGAAAGAAGTTTTCTGCTCTCTATGAACTAAATCTGGGGGGTCCATTATTAAAAGAGGCTGAGCTGATGACAAAATAAAAGTGCTTTGTAGTGCAAGTTCCCTGAACGCCTGCAAATGACAAATACACCTCAGCTAAGCCACTTTATAAAGTAGATTCTGTTCATTTTGATTTAGGTGGGAAAAGCAAAATAGTCCATGGCCCCACACCAGCATCAATCCTAAGGCTAACAAATAAATCCAGAGACAGTACTGAACATTTAGTCATCAATATTAACATTTAGTGAAGTTTCTTCACCAATGTGCATCGTTGTATCATTTTGCTTCTTGACGATATTGCTCCACATCTTACACAGAGGAAACATGAAATCTGAAGGCTGGTATTGTTTATTTTGAAATGTTCTTCACTGTTGACCATCTGTACTAAATAGCAACTGAAAGATTGATCTTTTCTACTTTCACCTGAAGAAAGGACCTTTGAGGTCTTGAAAGCTTGTGAATAATTATTATTTAGTTAGTCCAATAAAATATATCACATCTCCTTCTCTTTGTCTATCATCTCTGGACTAATACGGTTACCATTTCATCTATTATAGAATATCAGAGAACTGAGTTCTCACAGCCGATACAGCCTAATGCACTGTATTTATAAAAATAAATTGATTGATCGAATCACTTCCGCGTAACTTCATGTCACAAGTGACTAATTAGTTAGGTTTGTGCACATTATTTTTTGCTTTTGTATTTATTATATTAATTTGGTTTCATTTGTACTTGTTATGTTTCACACTGTATTTTTGTTATTTACCCAAATGGAGGCAGTTTTGTTGCTTTTTTTGTATTTTTGTGTTATGTATTTATTTTTTAAGTGTGTGTTATTATTATTTGTACAATTCCAATTCCTAATGCATCCAGGTGGTTTTCATTTGCACCATCTAATATCATTGACGGTCCATTATAAAAAGGGAACCAAAAGTACAGGGAGTGGAGTGTGTGGTTTCAGGGGGAAATGGAGGACACAGGAAGTTGGCCATTTTTTTCACAGAAGACAGACCGACCAACCGACCAACCGACCAATCTACCGACTGAGATTGAGAATACCAAGGATCATTTGGTACTTTAAAGCGAATACAGAAAGATAGAAACGGCAGCCTGATGGAAGGAAAGACTGGTTAGAAACTGATAGCAAAGCTAGATATTTATCCTTGAATTCCTCTGTAGAAGTTGCTTTTTTTGGATTAAGAGTACTGTGAATATTATTATGCCCAGGACCATATAGCATTTAACAAATGCTTCAGAAGTAAAGACACTTGGCAGAAGTATTTAGATTACCAGTATTAATGGTGTTTTATAACAAGGTGTTGTATTGCTTCCATTCAAGGTACCCCACTCCATGACTGATGCCCCGAAAGAGCAAACAAGCACCAGCCAAGGGAGGGACGGCTAGCACTCTGTACACACCTGAGAAGTAAGGTGTGTATGTGGTGAATGACCAGGGACATGGGAGTGTGGAGAGTGAGTGCTGTTTTTTCTTCCGTTTCAGGAATCTGCGTCGTGGTGCTGGAGACGGGGGTACGAGTCTGAAGGGAGCTTAATGCAAGCCTTACACAGGGAACAAACCAATGGATTAGGAGGTTCTTGGTTCCGTCACCTTGATCTTTACCTTTCCTTGTTGGTGTTTCTACCAGGACAGTGTTTGGTGACTTGGATTAAGTACAGGACCTACAAACTGTTTACTAGGCCTTTTGAGGCCCATGTGAATGTACTGGAACTACAGTTTCACGAAACTGCTGTTTATATTTGGGACTGTGTTGTGATAATAGCCTCCTGAAGTCAACAGTAGCCTGTTAAAATATTTTATAAAAGGTTTTAGTGGTTTTACTTGGTGTTATTATTTTTATGTATTTTTTGTCCAAGTTTCCTGTAATAAATGAATCATTATTTTACTTGTTTGTGTGGTTCCTGTACACTCATTGAGAAGGTCTGGGTGGTCAGTTTGAAATCCAAAACAACCTGTGGGAAAAGGGTTATAAAGATAATTAAAACTTTATACTTACATGGAATGAACAGTACATAATAAAAATGTTCCTCAGTTTACTTTTCCGAATGTCTGAGGTCAAAACATTTCAGCACTGATTATTTTCTGTTTTCAGCAGCACATAATTGCACTTAAAAACATCAAAAAATGGTTTCATCAAATCAATTAGAAAAAATAAATTTTTGTTTTGCTGCAACTTTTGCACAATGAAACAATTGTCGAATGAACCATTTATCCTGGTATGTTGGCTTATGCTAGTCACTTTTAAAGGGGACACATTTCTAAGATCAATGAGTTGAATATAGGAAACTGATTAAGTCTGGTCACACATCCACTGATTCTTTTGATATCTAAGCTCGCAATCAGAGCTTTAGCCACATTTAAGGGTCACCAAGGTATTGCCCTCTAGACAACAACAACAGTAAGCCCATTAAACAGCTGTCTATGATATGACCCACATTGTACTAAGCAATACCAGTAACTAATCTGGCCTATTTATATCTACTAAAATACTTTAAAAAAATGTTTTTTTAAGAAACAGAAAACAGTTAAAGTGGCATACCATTGAAATAGCTTGCTCTCTATTTGAAATGGAATGCAGCTTGTGACTTCCAGCCGCAAGATCATTACACGGGACCTTTTCAGGATGTCTGAACTCTAAAGCTGGTATGCCTTTACAATGGAACTAGAGGAAATCATGCAACATAGCCATGATACACCTGAACACCAACAAACATTAATTTAGTTAATTACATGAACAATCCAAAATACATGTTCCTAGCTGCAAACAATAATTGAAGTAGGCCCTTCTTGTACATATTTGAAAATGAAAAAGAACTGTCCTCAGGTTATCAATATCTGCATCATCATAAATCAGGCAGATTATATATTTTCTGTCTAAAGAAGGAGGATATTTAGAAAGTTTGCAGTGCACTCTGGGAAAAACACATTGTTATCAATAGAAAGAACAATGGTACGTTTGCCATGCCAATATTATAAATATAATGTTGGCAAAACATCCTTTCCAGGTAATTCTTATTATTGAAAAATATATAACTTTCTTTTCCATTTCCTTAATAGATGTATTTTAATGTAAAGCCATTAAAACTGATTTAAAAAAAAAGTCATCTTCAATCCATCATCCCATCTTTGAAGTTCATTCCTAACGAACGCTGTATTAATAAACAATACCACCAGAGTAAGCCAATTTCCAATTTATGACAAACAGTGGAATGCACTTTTCAGCAGGCTATTCTCTGTTAGCTTTCCAATTACTGCTTTTTCCCCCTCTGTGCTGATCATCCCTTGGGCTCTGTGAACAGCTAATGTGAAATGTGTGGCTTTTTACCCAAAAACAGAAAGGCTTAGACATAGCCTTGGGGCACACAGCTTGAGTAAAAGCCGGTAATTCACATTCTGCTGATGTTCCTCTGTTTTCATACCCATTTTGGTATCATGCCACTAGGCCACAGCAGTGACCCCTCGGAATATTTCATGAATCTTAATTCAGTCTCCAACGGCACTATTTGCAGTCATTCTTTTGCCCCTTATAGAAGCTTTCCCTCTTTTCCCTTGATAAACACATATTTATCAGTCTTGGTTGAGCTTCCACAGCCACGTGGGGACATTTCACTCCTGTCTGACACACATTTGGATGTAAATTCTCTAAAGGCCTGGTCTCGTCTCGTTTGTTGTTTCATGAAGGCTAACAAGTATTTTATTAAACTGTGTTGCTTCTTCTGCCCTATAAATCTGTGAGCCAAAAGGTCAAGGCTGTTTTTTTTTTTTTTTTTCCTAGATAAAGTGTATAGGATGCTCCTTAACAATGTTCCCCAGTTTACTTTTCCGAATGTCTGATGTTGAAACATTTCAGCATTGATTATTTTTTGTTTTCAGCAGCACATACTTCCACATCAACAAAAAAAAAAAAAAAATCAACAAATGGTTTCATGAAATCAATTACAGAAAATAAATCTTTCATTTGCTGCAACTTCTGTACAATGAAACAATTGTCGAATGAACCATTTATCCTGGTATGTTGGCTTATGCTAGTCACTTTTAAAGGGGACACATTTCTAAGATCAATGAGTTGAATATAGGAAACTGATTAAGTCTGGTCACACATCCACTGATTCTTTTGATATCTAAGCTCGCAATCAGAGCTTTAGCCACATTTAAGGGTCACCAAGGTATTGCCCTCTAGACAACAGCAACAGTAAGCCCATTAAACAGCTGTCTATGATATGACTCACATTGTACTAAGCAATACCAGTAACTAATTTGGCCTACTGAAATATTTTTTAAAAAGTGTTCATAAGAAACAGAAAACAGTTACGTGGCATACCACTGGAAGTATTTTATTAAACAGTATTGCTTCTGCTGGCCTGTAAATCTGTGAGCCAAGAGGGAAAGGCTGTTTTTTTTTTTTTCTAGAAAAAGTGTATCGGATGCTCGTTCATCATTTCCCAGTACTATCCACTGAGGTCTGCTACCCCCCTGCCTAGTACAGTTGTATCTCAGACTAACTACCAATTTTTCCATTTAACTTTATAAGTCAGTCACTTCACCATTATAACATTATCACTAATAATTTTGCTTAGCTGGGTCTCACTCTGAAAAGTTTAACACGTTGAACATTCTATGCAATTAGCTTAAAAACATTACTTATGGGGTGTTTCCACACACAAGCTTCAGCAGGCAAGCCGCCTGCCGCACATCTGTGCTGGTATAATTTAACGGAGTCTTCTATTCCAGCACATTTTGCACTCTGGCATTGTGGAAGTCAGCAGTCATAAATGTGACGCAGGCTTTATCTCTGTATAAGTTTAAAAAAGTGTATTGGTTTTCCAATTAAAGCACTTTCATACCAGTGGGCAGATGTGGGCACAAACATGTTGATAACTCAGATTCATTTAACAAAGATTCAATTAATTATCAAAACCGCGTTATCCTCCTTCAGCACGGCAATTGTTTACTGCACTAAAACTATACTGTATTACCATAATAATACTATATTGTATCTACACAGATTACAAAAGGAGAGTTTTAATTGAACATATAAGCTTTAGGAGCTTATTTTCTTTTCAGATTTAATCACTGTAGTGTTTTTGTTTTTTGTTTGTTTATTTCACTTGTAAGCCTGACACAAGAAGTGTGTGAGAAGACTTGGGGCATTTAAAAACATATATTACATTATATATTTCTATCTAGTGTACATATGATTAAGATTCACATGATGTTGTTGCCAGTGGTTTACTGACATTGCTTAAATGGCATCCTTAGATTTGGCACCTAGACTGTCATATCTAACAAAAATACAAATGCAGTTTCACATTCTGAGAGTTAAAATACTGGAAATTGGTTAGCTCATGATGCATTTTCTGTAAATCAATATTTCAATGGATTCAGTGATTAATTGAATTATGCTGTCAGTGCGGACATATCTAGGGTTTTAATATTATTGCAGATTGCAGATTATTGCCTGCGTCACTACACAGTACCTCAAGATGGACATGCCACTTTGAATAGCAATAGCTTACATCTCCCAGTCCCATATCATTTGAATTCCATCATTGCTAAAGATAATTCAACCGCCAATCTCCCGAGGACATTATTGATTTCTGTTAGCTTAGCCACGTGAAGTTAGACTGTAACTGTAATAAGAAACACAGAACAGTTTTTTAGATGCTAACAAGAGCCAAGCACTAAAAAGCCGAGGTGTTCAAATTAAAAGAAAATATACAATTACCTTTGTTCCTTTAAGCATCTACACATGCCTTGACTGGACAGTGAAGTGGGTAACAGTGAACTTTCAGGTGATGTACAAAGCACTGCAAGCAGCTCATACTGTATTATTTTTCATTCTTCTCTTAACCAGAATGTAACAGAAAAGCTAACAACAGCTAAGCACTAAACAACTGTGGTATTCACACAAACAGGCCTGATGTTGATACACTCCTGCAAAGGTTAAAGTTTAGCAATAGCGAAACCTCTGGAAACAGAGGCTTATTTGCCATGGACCCTGTCTCAAGTATCTGGCCCCTGTGGAATACAGCTGAGAGCATATTGACCCATTGTAGGGGTTTGGGGAAAGCACTCCCAGCTACTTCACTTTGATCCCTCTATACTTCTTGGGACAATGTCCTGACAGAAACCACCTCATTTCAACAACTGATCCCCTTAAAAGAATGTTTACCTACCACTACAGAATATTTTAAGGATCTCCACAGTAAACCCGACTGTTCAACAAGAACATGGTCAAAGCTTTTACAACCTGTATCTCATTCCCAGAGTGTTAGCTGATTTAAAGCCTTCGTTATAAATTTAAATTACATTGCAGTATATGTAATACTTAGTTATGCATGTAATATATACAGTATGTTAATATGCTGTGTCTCTTATTGCATAACAGGTGCCATCTCATGAAGTTTCAGTCTGCTGAAACTGTGGGAAATGATGTCTCTATAATAACACTCTTCGCCCAACATATTAGAATTATAAATTAAAAGTCACAAAAAAAGATTTTTTACTTTTTTAAACTATTAAATTACTATGAAACATAAAACATGTTGTTATGTTTTGTGTTCTGTCTTATTTGCACAGTGGCATCTGTACACAACATAATGTGGAATATTTACAAATCTTTAACAGTGATTTGTTGAATTTTCATATTTTATTTGTAGTATTTACTGATATGTTGTATTATGCACTGCCTATGTAGTATTTTTACATTTTGTTATATCTGAAAAATGTATAATAAAAAAATGATGGTAAATCATTTTCCTTAACGATTGTATAAAATGTATGACAATGGCCTGGATTTCCCTCTAAATTATTAGTAAAGCTGGAAGAACCTGCCCCATTAACACATTTTCCACTATAGAGCAAAAAAAGGACAGCCGTTGATGGATTGTAAGAAATAATCCTCTAAGTGACGGTGCTTTGCATAATGAAAATCACGCAGCTCTGTCGTGACCAGATAGATTATTTCTCATAACCAAATTACCTTGCCTCCTTTTTGCTTCAGAAGGGCTCATCACTGTCAAAGGAGGAGGATATTGTTGCTTTACTCTTTATGTATCATGTGGCAGCCGTGGCTGCTCGGTACAGTTATAAAGCTCAGCATAGCAGATTACTGATTATAGGAATTAATGCTCTTCAGTATATATTCTGTTGCCTATCTGCAAGACAATTTGAGGACTTTGATATCCCCTAGATACTGTAGACTATAAATATCAGTCATCTGCAGACACCTGCACTAATGTGCCCTCCCAAGAGAACAGAGAACATACTTAATAGTGATATTGAATGCAATGGCATCTCTAAGAATCTTATAGACAGGCTTTGGTAGAGATCTTGTTTGTCAAAGGTTATTACTGGTATCCATGAATGTCCAACTGTCTCTAATTGTTTTAACATAATACCAGTATCCAAATATAACTAAATTTAGTTTGAATTGATGTGGATACCACCAGAGGCAATGGTCCAGTGTTACTCATGTTTATCTTCAGTGGATACAAAACTATTCAGACTGTACTGAAAATAGAAAGATCCCAATAGTGTTAAATACATAAGTTGAATTCCAACTGGGCAAACCTGGCTCGATATTATACCTTCCCTAACCCCCTCCGCCTTTGAATAACATCATACTCCAACCACCAATGACTTTTGGTCTTACCCCCACCCCACGGGTACTCCACACAACAGTGAGTTCCAAAGCAACCCAATGACATAAAGAAAACCACAGGGATTCATTTAGCGAGAGGCCCTCCCCATGGATTAGACAAACACATGCTGCCTCCACAAATCAACCAGAAAAACTATAAAGCTTTGTGAATAGCCCCATTGTTTTCATATTTCCATTACAGGTGTTGTCCTTTAAAAATGAACTATTTCCATGCCACATGTTAACACTGGTGTATTTAAAAAATATTTAATATTATACAAAATATACATAATATGTATATGTACAAAAAAAAAAAAAAATGTAATCATTCTGGATTTATAGTGCACTGGGTCATTACATTACACCTCAAATTTTCTACTTTATTGTCTAACTTGTAAACAGCAGCACAGACTATGCTATGCTGCAGCAGTGCTGCAAAGTGGATAGGCAACGGACCCCAAAGCCTCCCCAGGATCATAGATAATTCAGGTCATGTCTTCACTGGCCCTTCTGAATTGAGAATGCCACTGAATGAAAGACTTCTATGCTGACAATATGAAGCAGCTGGAAACAGGCCTTGCCCCACCTCATTGGCAACCTCCATCTCACCACAATTTAACATTAAGACCCAAAGGAATTAAAAGGTTTCCTAGCTGACTGTATTACGGTGAAATTCAATGACTGGATAACTACTGTATAGCCGTTCACGTTATGCAGTGTGTACAATTGGTGAGTGGTTACACACTTAAATCGCATTCCTGTTAATTTATTTCCAGTTTTATCATACATTTACAGTGGCTGTAATAGATAGTAATAAAGGATCGCCATCATAGCAAATTATGAAATCATGGAAGGCAATCCTTTTAGTTGGCTGACAGGGTGATATGTGCTTGATCACTATAAGTGGCCTTATGTATAGTACCATATATAACATATACTACAGACCTACAAAAACAACAACAACAAAAAAACATTGTAAATTAATTTAAGATTAACACTGGCAAACAGCCAAACATGTTATTCCATAGTAATATCATAGGACACACACATACACAGAACTCAAAACTGCAGTTTGAATCTAGCTCACATATGCTGCTGTCAGATTTTAGCACTGTGCAACAAGTAAATTAAAACACATTTTCACGAAGGTCTTTATGAATGTCTTCAGTGCTGTAAAATACCTCACATGAACTTATTTTGTCACGTTTCACTTCTATGTAATCTTAAAACAAACGAGTGATAGTCACCCCTTTCTTTCCCAAGCATATATGCAATATATGCAATGTTTCTAAAAGGGGTTTGAGTTTATCCTTGTGTTTTCAAACAGTCTTTAATATATTTTTTGGTTGAAAAGGACAGACCACTGTTGCGTTCACTGAGGCTTAAACACCACATGAAAGCCTATAGCAGCTATAGTCCAGAGCTGTGATTTATTGAAGAGTCAAACAACTTCACAAGTGATTGTTTAACACTTATAGAGAGAATGAAAAAGAAAGAGCTTGCTTTTCGATTATTGCACTACTGTGGATTTGACTATCAAAGACTTCATTTCAATCCAACATAATTTAAGATTACATAGACTTTAACGGATTGCTTTAATTGTAAATCACTAAATACATGATGTTAGCTTATAGAGATGTACTACTAATCCTTTACAATCATTTACTGGCTAATAAACATGATAAATAATTATATTAATATGTTTTTTTTTTCAGAATAAAAGAAAAATATATACAGTACTTTACCACTCTTTCTTTCATAGATGCCCTTGGTGCAGAACATCATGTGTGTAGACCGGGAACAATCAATGAAGGAGAGAAGGTCACAGCAACAACAGGCAAGGGAGCAACTTGCTAGGATTCAGTAACAACATGATAAAGCAAGAGATGTGGGGACATAAAGAAGACTGAGCGACAGTCTCCCTGTACAGTATTACTATATCAATAATGCTGTAAAAATAAGGCATTAATTAACTTTGGTGTTGGCACAACCAGTAAAAATACTGCCAGCAACTGGATTGTAAATAAAGTCTTTGCTGCTGAAGTTGCTGCTTAATAAAATACAGTATACTGTTCTCATCTGTAAATAAATGGCCTAGTTATCTTTTGACACTGCCAATCTTCTTTTTTCAGTTTCAGTTTCACTGGCCTTTACGTTTGTTTTGAAGTTGAACAATAATCATTTCTTAGCACAAGATATGCAACGCGATTACAGCTGACAATCTGGCAGTGCTACCCCCTCCAGGCGTTCCACATTCAGAACGCGCTTTTACACAATCTAGAAATGATGACGGTATGCTGACATCACAAATCTACAAAAAGAACATTTCATTCTGGGTGCCACAAGTCACTAAAAACATAGCCAGTGTCTGCATTTTGGTTCAATGATAATAAAACAGCTCAGTTTAAAACTATTGCCTCCTGGTTTTGTCAGTTTACCATATGCCTTAAGCATTTACAGCCTCCAGTAAAACTCTTTGAGATCATTTAACTTTGGCATCTCTGTGACTACACCCCACTGTGTAAATGCAAGAGCATGTCATGTGTCCTGTAGTTCTTGGTGTTTTTTTTGACTTGTGAACTCAGCAATGCTTCGGGGGCAGTTTCACCACCATTAGTGCTCCACACTGTCACCTCCAGAGAAAAAATACATTAAAGGATTATTTACCAGATTATTTAGAGCTCTAGCTTCTAGCTATATACATTTGTGTAGCAAAATGGATCAATCTGACATAGTGGTGTTCTTATTCTTCTCTCCTTGAGATATTAAATATTAATAAATATTGATAAAACAGTATAACCACTTGTCACAGAGACGGCCGAAGTGGGCGGCGTCAGAACCAGGAAAGGTAATGCAATACACAAAACACAGGACGGATGAAATGAAGTGATGAAGACGCCTGTTGGCGCCGGTTTAATACAAAATAAAAGGTTTACACAAACACGAAAAACACAGGACACGGCACTCTACGCCAAAATAAATAGACAAACAAAAACAGACTAAACTTAACAAAACGGTGCACGGACAGACACTGACAAACACGGTGAGCGGATACTTTCTCCTCTTATTTACTACTACTACTGCTTATTTCCTCCGTCTCCAATCCCGTTCTCCGCTCACCGAACACCCAACCGCCAGTATGTGACAACGTGCATCTATATATACTATTGTGCTGGGATTCAATTACCAATTAATTATTCACTTGAATCCCAGCACGTGAATTAATAAAGTGCAATTCCCCGTGCTCACATATTACTACATTTTACTTGCACGTGAAGTGCTGTGCAATCCTCGTGCCTAAATACACATATACATTTTTAAACACTCGTGTTACACAGACCCGTTTATATCCCGTGTACCAATGTCTATACACCAACATTTAAACACACCACACGCAACACATAACAGATAATATACACAGGGGCGGGCACTTTGTTATATTGGCTAATTTACCATCTGTTATAACTATGGAATGATTTATACCTCAATTCATATAGATATATGTTACTGTACTGGTTCAAATACATCTAAGATTAATATGTTATAGGAATTAATATTGTTGTTTTGTTAATTTGTTTTTGTCCATGGGGTTTATTAGAATAGTACAAAGACTGGTTGAACTCTATATTAATCCTGTTTTTAATGTATTATTGAGACCTTTATTATCACCAGAAAACACAATAAAAATACAGTTGTAAGTGGTCCATCATAGGGACAGGTCTACACATTTTGGGTTGATTATATTATGATCCCCCGCTGTTTAAAGTCCCATTCCGTTTGTCTGACTTATTTTTTTTCCCATTCCTCTGTGAAGGCAACAAAATGCGACTGGATTGTTTGCCGTAGTAATTGAGATGCTATGAAACAGGGAATAAATACAATAAAACCAAAGTTCACCGTAATCAAATCTCTTAGACATTCAAATATTTAATATTAATTAAATAGACTTCATTTTTTATAAATACCATTTTTTGGTACAACATTCCTTACTGAATAATTGGCAGGCCAGGTCATAGCCTTCCTTTATTTCATTGCCATAAATAAAATATGTGACATGTTTACACTGTGGCCATGGACCCTGCTGCAGCTGACAGAACATGATGTATTGCCTGCTTTATCCACCCTCCACTCCATGTTACTTGGACAGGTGAGTTTAATTACCAATAAAACATAGATGATTATTACTGTGCCCTTACAGAGTATTACTAGGCTGACATTCAGATGGTAGCCAAAGGGACATAGACTTATTTATAGCCTCACACAAGAGCAGAACGAAGTGGCAAACAAATATTAAACTCAGCTTTTAAAAGGGTTGATTTAAAGATATAGTGCGCAGTACAGGTTTAAAAATATATTTTTTCCACATTTAGGAAAATGTTACCTTATTCCTGTTAAACATTATCACTGTAACAAAAACACAATTTGTAAAAACCTCATAGTTAAATTTAGGAATAATGGAACTTAAAGATATGATTTCCGACCCTTACTGACGTAAGTAGTAGTATGTCTACCAATGTTATTAAAACCATCCAACAATGAATTCAAGTCTCTCTTGCTTAATTTTTTATCTTTAAAAGACTGAGGACAATGTGGTGCAGTGGAATGTAGCTCTGGCCTCAAGTGAAATGAGACTGATAGTATAAATGTTGCCCTTTTTGTGTACATTTATCCACATCACATACCATGTCTACACATACCACTTCTACACAATTCTACACATTACCTGTGCAGCAGCACACAATAGAAGACACCACTAATGCACCAAACATCGCAACGTCCAGACCTATTCTATTGCTTTGTTGATCTTTTTAGTGATGGAACATCTCAATTACTGGCACCACAGTATACAGTGCAATACATTATTTCAGTACTTCAATATCAAATCCCTATGCTCCTTAAAAGTTGACTACTAGTGAAACAGCTACAGAAACAAAGTATTAGCATAGAAATGACTTTATACTGTAACTGAAAAAAGGCATTATTATTATTATTATTATTATTATTATTAGTAGTAGTAGTAGTAGTTATGATAGCAACAGCATCTGTAACAATCCTTTGCTTTTCTGTTATGAAACATTTTTCATTCACAATTATTTATTTTATATTGACATGAAAAATATTTTACAGTCTGTGCATAAAATGTCAAATAATGCAAATTGCAATGTGCCACATTCAAATCAAAACCTGATTCTCTGCTAGCTTATCTATAATTTCAGTACAGGGAAGAGTCTTATCAAACTCAAACCAGACTTGAGAATTAGCTGACAAAACAATGACGTTTGAAGAAATAAATGTAAATTTTCATTAATAGACATGCAGGATTCTATATATATATATAGAGGCAGACCCAAGGGTAGGGTGATTGATGTGTATAGGAGGACAGATTTTAAGGGGATTGTGTCCAGCTACAAAATGGCTGACCCAAAATGGTGAGCCGAAAATGGACTACTATTCACAAAATGGCTGCTTGCAGAGACCGCACTACCCAGAAGCCTTAGTGGGAGGGATGGGTGTGGTCGTGGCACCTGTTAGGAGCACAACGCTGTGGTTCACCTATTTAAGAAGAGGCTGACTCTCAGCTTCGGTTGGAGAGTGTGGATTTGGTGTGGAGTCGGGTAGGAGAGCCGTGTAAAGATATTGCGTGACTCTGACTCTGGACTGTTTCGAGGATACTATTGCCTCTATTGACCCACCTTTGCATGAGACACTGAACTGTGTACCAGACTTTTGCTTTGTCCCAATGACCCTGTGTATTGAATTCAGAGAAAGAAACATACAGGTACTGTCCTGTTTTTACCTCCATTACTGTCTCAAAACAAGTGTCTTGTCTCCTGAGTTGATTTGTGTACAAGTTTTACTCAGACAGGTACTATTTGGTCACTATATATATATATATATATATATATATATATATATATATATATATATATATATATATATATATAAATATGTGGTCTGACACAAAAGCGTCCTTAGTATGTAAAAACGTAGATTTATGAAAAATTACATGATATAAATGACTTACTGAAAGAATAAAACATAGTCTTTTGTTTGGAAGTTTATAATATATAGTCACAGATATTTCAAATGTATTGGAATAAGCTTGGAAACCACTGTTTTTTTCATTTTAAAAAAGGCATACCGGCAAGAGGCAAATGCCATTATCTGGGTATCAATCCCTCTACTCCCACCTATCCCTCAATACATTGTTACATTTGTGCTATTCAATATTATTGGTAACACTCCTCTGTCAATGCAAACATGAGGCACGGTCCATCACTGACAATTGTGCTCCTCACAGAACTATTTTTTTTGGCGCTGTCGTTGCCTGACCTTAGCTTTTCATTTAAAATAACAATCTTATTTTGTCAAAAATGATTACAGCTTCATACTATGCACCACCACCCCAAATATCAATCTTTAACTGGGTAGTAAAGGATACAGTAAATCCATTTTTAAGAGATGGTTGCTGAAAACCCAGTCTATAGTCTATATGTTGTGGTTTTGTACCAAATCAATTTTTTTTTTTTTTTTAACGCACAGTATTTAACAAATAATTCACTCAACCAGTAATATCATTTACGTACTGAAAAATGAATTGATGCATACTTGTATTTGTATTAGCACAGCTAAAACATGCCTATCTTTTACATTTACAGTAGACATGTCGCTGAAACAGGGTATTTTGAATACCAGTTAAAATATAATGGACAGCTCTTTGACAGACATGCTTAACTCAAAAGATGGCTTGTATTAGTCCACAATGTTGCTAAAAAGAATATTATGCTTCCAAGTGCTGCATCAGGCACTGCTCCCCATTAACCTGAATGCCAACCCAGTCTTTGACTGGTGACAGCATCACAAAGATAATGATGCACACCCCATTAACCATGAGGCCTACGTGTTGCCATTTAGTAATGTTTGCAAAAGGGGTTCTACTGTGAAATATGTAACTTGCAGTGAAACCATGTTCTTGATGCTGAGTGGGACTCAGGTGACTGGCAAGATAAAGATGGTTAAGCAGTCCACTTGCTGGTTGTGATCTTCAGTCCACGGCATAACACATAGGCCCAACTACATCATGCGTTCAAGTGACATGTTATTTTTCTCCACAGCAAACATGACAGTACATGTCTGCAAAGTTTTTTTTTTTTCAATTTGGACAAGGACAAACCCCCCCCCCCCTTATTTTAAGCCATTCTTTGCACCTGTTTAAATTCAAATACCTGATTAATATGGTTTGTGAAAAAGAGGAACAATCATTTTATGCACAACTTGATTCCAAAAGACTGGATCCATAAACAAGCATAATGCTTGAGTGACAGCTTTGAAATATAATGTTGTAAAAATTATTACACAAAGGGATGATCTGTCCCAGTTGGGCTATGGGATAAACATCCTTAACCCCCCCCCAATTTAAACCTTGTCATTCGACTTAGGGTTTCAGTAACTCATTTGAGGCATTTGTGTTTAAAAAAAATGAAAAAACAAAAAAACCTTTAGGACATCAGTATGCAAGCGTTTGTTTAGTATTGGCTTTGCCCCAAATCAGTAATCTAAAGACAGACAGATAAGTATGGGACCTAATATGCTTTATGGTAAAACAATACTTTATAATCAGATAATCCTCATAGATAAACCAGTTACTGTCTTCCGTATTAGTGCAGCGACCTCAACCCTGAAACTGTATATCCCTGGGGTACAACCTTTCTGGTTCAAACTCTCCTAACTAAAGTGGGAGCATGGATTTGATCTCATACATTCCCAGAATAAAGTCAGGCTACTTCAGTGATATTCAATAGCGGACCAGTTTGATTAAATTAAACATTACTGCAAGAGCAGCAGCTGGTGAAATATAGCCAGTGCATTCACATTTTCGTAGCTTTACACCCATATTACTTTTGATATTAACGAGAGTTCCAGACCTATGAAATACTTACTTGCGAGAGCATATGTTGAGTCACGACAGCCAAAAAGTGGAGTGGAGATATATACATACAGAGAAAACATACTGTTAAATTGACACATAAGTGGTGCAAACTTTGGGATATCATTCTTCAGATTTTTTTTTTCAATATATATTTTTTATTCAGAATCCCCAATTATTTTAACCCCAATTATATCCACAATTTAGATGGTCCGCTCTAACATGATGAGGAGAAAAGGTCTCTGCCGGTGTTGGCTCCCTGACCCGCAAGAGCACCAGAGCCAGTGTGACTCTCCCTCCAGAAAAGCACAGCCAGGACGTGAGCCTGCGCTCCCAATTGTATGACAGCCTGCACACCACTCTGACGTACTTTTACGAATTGAACCACTCAAGGACAGATTTGCTTAACAGGGTATAGGTGGCATATACTGTACCAAAGCATGGTCTGGCAATGGTAGTTTGCGGTTTAACTATACAGAACAGAGAATCATATTCATAAAGCATGTTAAAGGGAACAAGCCTGTTGATGTTGTTCCATACAATGTAATATTGTAATATTTGTAACCCTAATTCTTACTTAGGAACCACTTATTTAACAGTTGTCCAGATTTCTGATTAGACAACAGTCAGAGATACTGCTGAAAATACATAATTGAAAGTATCAAAGAGTTGATCATACTGTAGTACACTGAATTTAAACATGTGCTGAGTTTATAAAGATACATGAACGGTCTTTGTTGGACTGATGACGTGCACGTTGTGCTATTTCTACAGTCTAGCATTATGGCATTATGTACTCAGTTCTCAGAATGTGAACACATGTTTTTTATTCTACAATTGTCAAGATATCACCTTTCCAAAATAATGGAGATCATAGAAGAGGTTACAGACCTAGATGAATGCAAATATTTTGCCAGTGCAATAGTTGGCTGGGAAAGATAATCAGGCAATAATAATAATAATAATAATAATAAATAATAATAATAATAATAATAATAATAATAATAATAATAATAATAAAAAAGCATTATTAGGCAGTATTTATTTTTATTTAATTGCTGAGTAAAAAAAACATGTCTAAACAGAAATGATTTAAATAACTCATGAGTTTAACCCTTCAGTCCATAGTTATGAACAGCACTGATGATGCGCTTTTTTATTATTTATTTAAATGTTATTATATTTTATATTTTAAATTCCAGTTACAGAGAAACTCCAATAGTGTCATAATCTCAAAAATAAAAGTCCTGCAACAATAAACAAGAACAATTTAACCCTTTATATCCTGGCAATACCTGCAGTGCACTGTACACTAATTGAAGTACAAAATTAATGGGAAATAGGGAACAACAATTTTAAAAAGCACTTTGGAGTTATAGTGGACTTTAAATGTGATAATGCAATTAAAAAGGCTAATACAATGATAACTTATATTATACTATAGTTAGACCCCACTTAAAAATACTTGATATCGAGTTTTGGTACCTCACTACAAAAAAGACATTGCATTTGAGAAGGTACAAAGAATGGTTGTTTCTGGGACTTAATGGCAGGAGTAATGAGGACTGATTAAAGCAATTAAATCTCTTATAAAAAGAAATAAGTGCTTTAATTGTAGTTTGAAAACTCCTATATGAATACTGTATAGTCAAGTCACTGCTTCAGACACAAAGATTAGCATGCAAGGGCACACGTGGAAGCTGAGTAAAAGATTTCTATTTTCTAATGTTCAATGAAAAGAAGACATGTTTTTTCAGGATGATTGGTTCTCCATAGGTTGCACCTCTTTAATAAAATATACAGCACAAAGTACATAGGCTGGATCAAACAGCCACCACGGCCACTGGGGAAAGGGCTTACACATCATTACTGTTTTCTTCTGGAAGTTGTTTATGTTTCAGACAACAGAATACATGAAGCACTACCTGCAGCTAATCTGGAGACCTTATTAGACACTCTAATCAATAGGTTGACAGTTGGGAGTTGGAGAAAGAATTTCCTGTTTGCTCTTCAGTATGCCTCTGAGACATCTGGGTCACGTCCAGTTCTTCCTTGCGTACACAAAGCCCATTAACACAGAACCGCATTCAACTGAGTGCCTTCTGGGTTTCCATCTCACTACATTTACTTGCAGTAATGGATGATACTTTGATCTGTAAGAGACACTGATGATGAATGATCAGTGCTTGGCTGCTCAGCTCAACATAGCATCAATGATCTACAGAGGGGCACTGGTGCCAGCAAACTATAACAGCAACTTTATCAGCATTTTAAAAGGTGTTTAGCCACGGAGTTAACTTCCATAGAAAAAAATTATAATACCTCTGCTGTGCCTTAATTATCTACACCCCTGATCAATTCATGTTAGAGTAGTGATTGGCACACTGTAGACAGTACAGTATATGGTTAAAGGCTATGCCTATAATGGCGTGATAATCCATACAAAAAACTTTTTGGTGCCAGAATATTGTACCAACCATTGATCCTTGTGCCATTTAAAACATTTAAAAAAAACCTTTTCACATACCTAAACATGTTGCTGGCTGACAAGCACAGAATTGTCAGGGCATGTTGCCTAGTACAATCCAAAGATTTATTGGAAGTATCAACTTCTAGGTAAAGAGATCCTGTTTAAAATTCTGCTATTTAAAAAACATGCCTTCTTCCTAATCTTTTTGTGACTAAATACTATATACAAAAAAATAAAACAATTTCCAAAACCATTTACATGTACAAAGTATGTGTTAGACACTTAATGGAATTCTTTCTCTGTAAGTAGTTATTACTGTGGAGAATAACATTATATCATGAATACAAGTACATTAAGCGGAAAGTGCATAATATATATTGTATTGTTTAAAGATGGCACTCACATTGAAAAAAATGGATGCAAAGTAGGACAATGTTTTTAAAATGAACAAAATTGAACAGCATTAGCCTGGATTACATTCTACATGAGCTATACATTGAAAAGGAAAGAAAATGGACACTAACTAGACTGTAAATACATCCTATGGTAGTTCCATTAAAGATAAAAATAACTCCCACATTAAATATGTCATTTCTGGCAAACACGTGTAAAGAGAACAAACTTTTCCTTTACTATTTTATAAGGTTGAATACCCAGCTTGTCTCAGAAAAGCCTTTCAATAAAAGAAATACAAGTCTTGAGCTATGAAGCATTCCTCTATTTAGAAGCAGGGGCGAAATGAGTTTGATGATAATCATTTCCGTAGCTGATCTCTTTCTGTTTATTTCAATTCATTAGATACATCTTTAAGTGACAAGATAAAGAGATTAGGTCATTTTCTTTTCTCAGCAGGAGCTCTCAGACTCGGCAGTTGAACAGTTTTGAATTTCAAATTCGCTTTTATGTTGACTGCATTCCCTCCAAAACTGCCCTGACCTCATAATGCTTGAGTAAGTATGCATTTTTTTTTTTTTTGTCGCTTACAGCTGCAGGTAATTTGCTTTTGAATGCTTCGATTATGCAGTGGAAGACTTGCCTCACAATTCAAATAATCTCTTCATTTTCATTGCAGATGATGTGTAGTGAAGACACACACATGATAGTGTAGTTCAGTTTTCTAAGCTGACCTGTGGTCTACTGTCTCATTGCATCATTGCAACTTTGTCTCTGAACATTGTGTGCTTTTTCTGTGTTTAATGTAAGGCTTTTCAAATCTACTGCTTAGCATTGTCCTGTGCTTGTGGCTCTGTAATTTTCCACACTGCTTGAGGTACCTTCATGTCTGAAGGTCATAGGTACAAACCACAATCTACCCAGCTAAAACTATCTCTCATCCATAAACTTCTGCTAAGGATGGCACGCTGTGCTTTCATTGCCACATCACAGGACAGTTGCTGGCGCACCTCCAGTAAAGGGAGTCCGACTCTGTTCATTGGTGGAGGTAGGAGAATTCCACTCCCAATGGGCAGTAAGCTGCACAGTATATTAATGTCTGTAAATATTTTTTTCAGGGCTCGAAGACCACTGTCAAGACCTCTAGGTTTACCTGCAGCTTTGTTGCTCAAGATTTCATCTACTGAGACCTGTAACTTTGCTTACAGTATTATCCTGTGATTATGTCCTATGCTGTCTTTGGATTTGCTTTGTTCCTGAATAAAACTCTTTTGATTGAAGTAACCTGAAGAAGACTGACTTATTTTTAAGAAGAAAATGAACCTTACAACATGTACATTTCACAAATATTAATCAAATAAACAGAGGATACCCCATGCACGTTCACAGGGTACTGTAGTTATTCCACGGGTGAGGAAAGCTGAATAACCTAAAAGGGGTCGAGTGGATGGTTTATGGCTATTGTCATGAGTGAAAGAACCAAAGTATTCTGTTTATGCAACAAGAACTAATTATTGAAATGAAAGTATGTTTAAACCTATATTTAAAGCAGGTAACAAATTGTCTTTAATTGATTGATTTGTGTGAGTGTTAGATAGAGGTGCTTGTCAGGGGATACTGGAGTTACTGGAGTTGCATTTCAACCTTCAAAAAAGAAAAACAAATAAAAAAAATGTATTTAAAGAAGACAAGGAGACATACATAGAGGAGCACAAAAGCCTTTTGTCTTAGTTATTTGGATGTCCATGAAGCAGACAGCAGTACTTTTACAGTCAGCATATATTACTCCATTATGATGTCTTCAGAAACCTCAATGGAATCAGACCTTTACTGTGTACAGCTCATTATATTATTATTAAGAACTTTACATGTTTTAGTGTAGTCCGATATCTTTGTTTTCAAATGGAACTGAATGTTATATAAAAAGACTACAGAAAGCTATTAAATAAATGCTTTTGTCCAGGTACGCTAATTATTTTGATAAACATGAGTGGTATTGAACAGTGTGACAGCTAGACACATTGTGAAGGCAACAACATTCTAGAACAGTTTGTTGAATCTCTAAGTGTTTTGTTTGTAAAAAAATAAATAAAATAAAATAAACAATTAAATAACGCTTATATTTAAATAGATATACAGTGTTTTGAGCTTTTATTTTTTATGTGATGAAACAGCCGTGTATTTATGGATAGGTTATGTATGTATTTTACAATTTAATTGAAACTATTTATCACTGTAAGATATATTTTTTAGTATTGCTGCAATACATTTAGCTGTATAGCATTTAATCAATTCAATTTCAAACTAACTGCATGAGACAGCTACTTCATGTTCCACATGCCATCATAGATTTTAAGAAATGTCAATTCTGCTTAGATGTAGAACTCACTATAATTTACTGGATATATCCACAACGAACCAACTATGAATCATGTGTTGCTGCCTTTCATTGGATCATTTTATTTCATCAGATTTAAATGGATGAAATGCTACAGAGTTACTGCATATTTATTTATTTATTTTTTGATTAGCATAAATCTTAGGAATTAAAGTAGAACTAATAGGGTGTTTGTGTGTGAGTGTGTGTGTGTGTGTGTGTGTGTGTGTGTGTGTGTGTGTGTGTGTGTGTGTGTGTGTGTGTGTGTGTGTGTTTCTAACCAAGGTATTATTGGAAGAGTTTCCTCTTCTCAAAACACATTCTTAAAATGTGTTTTTGAGCTCAGTTTGTTCATAGGAATACATTCCACAAGGGATTTCACAGCTTCAGAAAACCGGTACATTATTTAACTACTATTTTATTTATTTTTTAATAGGAGAACAGTAATGTTACAAAACTGAGAAACGCATTGTCGGTGCTTAACAGGCCTTAAATTACATTTCCTAATTGTTTTGGTTCTAGTTTTGAAAAATGAACGTGCGCTTTCCTCCTATCAAAAAACAAGACTTAAGCAAAGACTGGAGTAAAGACTCCAGTATGAGTTAAACACAGTTCTAATTGGAAATTGACTCTTTCTAATTAGCAAAGAAAGCATAGGTGCAAATCAACATGGGGCAGGCTGCAGCTCTTGTGTTGTGCCTTTAGAACTTTTCAAACTGAAGAAAATATATTAGACGAGGCAGGGACATTTTTCAGAAGCTGATAAAGGGTAGACACAAGGACTTGAAGGGTGATGGAACTGTAGCTTTGAAGGCCCACAACACTGGAGAATTTTTCAATCAGTGCAGTATTTGGACTGTTGATATCCTGATGACTATGGCACAGATTGCAGTCACTAGAATGCCTCATCTAGGTTATTATATGAAGTAAAATGTATGTGAAATTTAGCACATTAGCAAGATGTATTAGTAGTTGATATGTCCATTACTACTTGAGATTGAATAGTGGACTGTAGATTAAATATGTAATTTCTGGCAATCATATAGACAATAAGCTGTGAATGGATTCGTTACAATGAAATAACGTGCAACCACAAACCAGTACAGTATGGTACAAAAATAATAGTAAAGAAACACTGGATATGAAACATTTAATGAGAGTGCTGGCTTCAAAAAGGGTATTGAATCAGCTGTATCCTGTTTTCTGCCTGAATTACACCTCTACCACCATCAAAATCAGATAAGAACATAAGAGTAATGACCGCCTTTGTGTTCCATCTGACAAGAGCTAAAAAAAAAATTAAAAAAACCCTCAGAAGTCTTTGTTTTGTATCACTTACATTGTTTTCAGTAGATAAATCCTAATTTGTATTGTTTTAATTATTTTGTTTTCCTTTTCTTGAACCTTAGCATTTGCTACACATAACATGTTTTCATAACAGGTTAGGTGTTAGCTGGCGTAATGGAGTTTGCTGCTTTTTTGACCTTAAGGCATACGTATGAGACAGATGCATATCTAACAACCACACACAAAGATGGGGGTGTGCTTGTGGAAGGGAACTTATTAATAATAAGGGCTTAGCCTTACATAATGTTAGCCACTTCTACTGTAGGTTGCATATCTGTTTTGCTGGATGTTTTGAGCTCAAGACATGATGAGTGTTGTGGCTTTATTTTGTTCTTCTAAATCCTTTATTGACCAGTTCAGTTTATTAATCAATTAAAAGAAACTTGTATCCCAATTGAATAATGCAGGGTCACATGACCAAAAATAGTTTTGTTTGCAGTTTTAGTAAAGATGTCAATAGTGTCTTCTAAGGCCACGCCACCAAATGGCAGGCCAGCTTCAGCAACCCATCTTAGTATGGATGGATTATTTTTAATAAGAGTTTAAAGAATAAGAATAAGCAGACTTTGATGTAGCTCTCACCTTATAGTGGACAATGTTTCTATTGTCTTGAAAAAGGTAAGTTCCACTGAGCAATATTGCCCACTGTCTGTCAGGACATTTGGGGCAATCATTTTCCACACTGAACCTTAAATGCAGCAAGAGAACCCATTCAACCACAGAATATACAAATAATCAGAATGCAAAGTGACTGAGAAAAAGGAAAGATCTAGAATGTGTGTAGGGAATGTCTGGAAAGGCATATCAGCCTACTTCGCATGACTGCATATCAGGGGGATGGAGGGATAGACACTGTTGCCAGGTTTACTTATTAAGTTGCCTACTACAACTAAAGAGCCAGATTCCCTTTGCAGAACAGACAGACATGGCCTTATATAACTCAACTCATCTTTATATTACTCTCAGCTGTGAATTACATATACAAATAGACAATTATCATGGATTAAGGTCGATTACCACAAATGATTCTTTAATAGTGCAGGGCTTTATTTCTACCTTATGTGATAATGATATGTTGTGTATGTTTCTAAGGATTTTGTACCATATTAAGCTATTCAGCATTTTGAATCCATTGAAATATAATTACTGCAAAAAATATTGGAGGTTCTTACAGTACATGCGTATTGGCTAGCTGTTTGTGTATATGCGATTAAAATATAATCAAAAGCAATTGTTGTGCCAGGGGATGGGTATTCAAATGGAGGGGCCTGAATTGTCCCCTGTCTTGCTTGCCTTGTGCTGCTCAACACAATTTGCCTTCTGTCTCCCCAGCATTGCTGCAAATCAAAACACTGTGCAGTCTGTCTCAACTTTCCCCTTCTTTGTTGAGAGCTGTCCATAATGCCATTCTGCATGCTCTGTATGTCCACCTCATCCACTAGAAAAGATATCAGTTTAACACTAGAAACCCCACAGTGGTCATTTTGGTCATTGGTTTTAAAATGTAATTTTCTCCAGTCATGTAACACATTTGGGGCTGCGCGTTCATGCACCTTTCTGTCCGTATGTATTAAATATTCTCACAAAGCAGGGAGTGCAGAAATAGAGGAGATATATTACATTATATCTAAAAGCCCTGGGAGCAGTCACATTGACGGCCATGCAGAAAACAACTGAATTTTGATTCTACAGAACTGTATTCTACTTTATTATTTTTATTTACCAGTCCGCAATGTATTTAGCTGTGATCAGATTAATCTCTACTCTCTGTCTGAATGAATGACTGACTGTCTATTGTTTTCAATCAGCCTTTTGAAGGCTGGCACCTGCCTGGCAGCTGGACTTCTCTGGTCAGTCAATTAGCATCAGGATTGGTGAAAATAATTACCAGAGACCATGGAGTTTAACTACGCAACAAAATATGGAGTTGATGTTTTCGATCAGATTGCATGTAAGTATTCCATGAAAGCTGGCTCCTGACGGTGGTCTGTTCAGGTGTATTACAATGTATTGGATCTAACAGTCATTTCCTGGGTACTTTACAAAGAATGAACAGAGAAGGATCTACCAAGGAGAGAATATATTTTATAGTTAGCATAGGAACTTTGCAAGAAGCATTTGGAACAGAGGAAGACTGCCAAGTGTGTACCAATAGCAGAAGTTGGCAACCCCGTTGAGAGCCGCAAGAGACACCAATGCCAGGTTGGAAAGTGCAATAAAACATAAAACTCCGGACAGCTGTGCTCTGTGCAGAAAGGCTGCATGGAGATGATTATCTGTGTTGATTGTGAACAGTCCGACTCAAGGTAAAGGAATACCCTTTTGTCAAAGAAAAAGAAATTAGACTTTTTTTTATAATTTCTTGTGCTGTGTGCGTCTATGATTTTTTTTTTCTAAGTTTATTTATCTACGTTGTTGAGTTGCATTTGCTCATCTGATAATAAACTGATTGCTGTTAAAAAGTAAAAAAACGTAAAAAAAAAATCACCAGTCCTTCTAGTGTTAAGTGTGCAGTAAGTTTCTCAATCATGGTTAAAAAGTGTATGCACTGATTCATCACTGTGTACTGAGAATGATCCAATTCCCAGGTCTATTATTCCTCTGACTCATTTGTAAGATAATTTTCAGTACACAAAGATTCAGAAACACTGTTTAGTTGGATTGTTTTGTCATTGTGTTTTCCCTCCCTTTAAAAAATACATTTCTTTTGGCTCAGTTTTGATATTACATATTGAAGGTGGTCTTTATAAACAGTTGTTGAATATACAGTATTAATGTATCAGTATAACAAAAACACCATTTGTTTACATTCTTGCTTTGTTTCCCAGCGCAACAGCGGAGTGACAGCATGGCAGGAAGGCTTCTCAGGGGAAAACTCTGCCTCCAGCTGCAATAACCTCAGGGAATGGCTTGGCTTGGATCCTCTGCTTTGTCAACAGAATATGATGACGCATGCACACAAAGAAAGAACGATACAAAAAAAAATGGTCCATGAATAAATTCTTAAAGAAACAAATGTGAGGCTTAGCAGTTAAAAAAATTGGGGGTCTCCCCAGTGGTACATCCAGTAAAGGCTATGCCCAATAGCCTGGAGATTGCAAGTTTGAATCCAGGCTGTGTCATTGCCGACCGTGACCGGGAGTTCCCAGGGGGCGGCACACAATTGGCTGCACGTCACCTGGGTAGGGAGGACTTAGGTCGGCAGGGCAGACCCAGGTTCACGGAGCACCAGCATCTCCTGTGGCTGATGGGGCATCAGCGGGTCTGCTGTGGAGCCATTCAGATCTGTGTTGTCATCTGGTACTATAGGGCTGATGGCTTCACTGTGGCTAGTGTGAAAAAAGATGGCTTGGCAGGGACAAGTTACGGAGGATGCATGTGTCAGCCACTGTTTCCAGAGTCGCCAGGGGGTTGCAGTGGTAAACCGGGATTAATAACAAAATTGGTGATTCCAAATTGGGGAGAAAAATGGGATAAAAATCATTGGCAACGACAACAGTTTTTATTAAAAAAAGAAAAAAAAAGTTACAAAATCAAGGCTTATTTTTTTGATAATGGATTGTGACAGGGAGAGACCTATCATTGTTTTTTGCGTGGATGTGTTTCAGCTGGTACTTTTAACAGAAGATACATTGCTAGGCAACTGATTGAGCAGTTAGGCTCGTCCGGCGCTGAGCTGATTGCGACATCTGGATTGGCTGGGGGACGTGCCTGGGGAGGCTGCACACAGCTCAAAAGGCGTCTGCGCCACAGCTTGATGCTACTGCACAACCACAGTCATACAGACAGGTGTTGAGCTAAAGCTTGCTTCCCTCCACTCCAAGACGGTGCTTGTGAAGGTATTGCCAAGCCGAAGCCATTTGAAAAGATGGTTTGAAGAGGCCAGAGTCGTCCGTGAGGATGCAGAGACCCTGGGAGCCCAGAAGTAGGTCAATTTAGGGGATGCTGATTCCAAACAGTATAGAGAGTTTTTGGATAGTGTAGTAGGTTCCTAGAGCGGGACATTCCTTTAGTGGGATTAGTGCTCTCCTTGCGTGGCAAACTTTAATTTATAGCTTTGTTTTCTTTGTTGGTGCAAGGATTGCCCCGACCCTAGAGTGCCTGTGTATAAGAACTATTTTATCTCCATAAAAAAAATTGGAACTTATGAACCACACTTATACAGCTATATGACACAAAACAATACAATAATTATATATGAACCACCCTGAAGGGTTTGAAAAACATGTAATCTAGTCTGTGGAGTGAAACAAAGGAGCTGTGTGAATGCAGCAAGGATGTAAACACTTACCTCAACAGATTGATATTTTCCATTTACTAACTATCAGTTGCTGAGGGTGGTAGAAATTACAGATACACACCCCTAGTGGTACAGGTATTTTAATTTTAAAAACATCTAGTACTGCCACTTGGTAAAGAAAGTACTGAGTTTGCTTGCCTTGCCTTCCAGGAAGTGTGTTACTGTTTTACTCCCTTGGCTATTTCCACCAGAAGGTCAAACCATCTAATTGGTTGCAAAGCATGTCAGTCATTATGGGAAGCAGCTGGTTGGTGACTGACAAGAAAGAAGGACCTGAAGGGGACGGGAAAATTTCTCTCTTCAGGTGGAACCTATTTTAATGTAAAATTGAACATGACTGTGGGCCATCTGAAATATTATGATGTGAAGAATGCAATTCCAGCAACTGCATTACATTCGTGTTTAATCCAAAATTAAACAATACCTCTAAACGTATTTCATTTTGCTTATAATTGCTGCCTGCAAACATTGATCTATGTAAAACTCAATCAAATAGAATTAGAACAACATCAAGATAATGATCTACTGGTACTAATTTGTGTAAACAAGTAAAAACAAATACAGCTCTTTCACCATAATGCCTTTTTGAAGGCAACACATATGGCACTATGTTAATGTTTAATGATAATGATCTGTACCTCATTTGCAATAAAGAGATTTATCGGTAACATTATTTTCTATATTTTAAAATGCCATTTGCAATGTGTAAAATGTTTTTACCAGTCAACTGAAAAAGGAGGTTGCTCTCATTAACTGTATACATAGGAAAGTAAACCTACACCTACAAAATGCACATCCAATCATTATTTGTGTTTAAATATAAAGTTTTCATTTTACATGCACTATAAATACATTTATTTGCACACTTCTCTTGAACTGAACTTCCCTCCAAGTCGATCTGGAAAGTTAGTGCTGGGAAGTTTGAGGGAAGTTAAGAACATGAAGTATCAATATTGCGCTGCAGGAAAGTTAGTTTGATCGACTTGCCCCCTATGGGACTAGCGTGGAAACTTGTTTGTTTAAATCAAGTAATCAATTATAATATACTCTATCGTAAATATTAACATTTTTTACATAATACGAAAGTCAGAGTTTTTTGTTTTCGTCTTCAGTAAAAAGCCATTCACACCGAATTACTAATAAAGACATTACATTCAATAGGCTCTAAACATTTTCCCTGGTCTCCCCTACCTGCCCCCTATACAGTACATTATATGCCCATAAATAAATATTTAAGCAAAATGATGCTTGAATCATGATCCTTTTAATTATCTTTTATGAAAGCATAATAGCAAGTAAATAAAAGATGTACAGTATATTTGAATAATTAAGGGTTACACAAGGGTTATGCTTGAAAGAACTTCTACAGTATATATTTGAATCAAGTAACACTTATATTGTGGTTCCATCCAATTTAGTTGTTATATAGATATATTTAAGCAATTTAAAATTAGCACATGAGCAAACTAAAAGTATTTTCAACTGACTTAGAATCAGTCCTGCTTTGGCTGGTACACAAACAATATGTACAGCATTGAACAAAAAGGATGCTATAAAATGTTCTCTATATACATATTTTTAATAACAGATATTACATGTGACTGAATAATATGCTGGTATCCTGGTTACTTTAATGACATTGGACAGGTTAATTAAAATTGAATGCATTGTATACCTCTAACCAATATTTGCCAGTACATGCCTTTTAAAATGAGTATTTATTTTCTTTCTCTAATTATATTTCTCCAGTATGCATTTCTTCCTTTTAAAAATTAAATTATGTTATAATTCTTGCAATCAAAATAGGATGCACATGCTGATTGCATACATTTTTAATTTGCAAGACGCAAGAGGTTTTCCAATTAAAAAAAAAATAAAAAATCACTGTAGTTTAAAATCTCCTGTCTGGTTCATTGTATAGTAAGCATAGATGTAAGATTTCTCCTTTCATATCTAACTGTTTTATAACAGTGAGCAATAAAGGTGTTAGTATCTCATACAGTTAAAAAAAAAAAATGTTTTTAGTCCCTGAGTGACTCACCTGGTAAAAGCATGACCACATAGTGGGCAGGGCGAATCATACAGTTAGGGGGGGTGCAGGTTTATGTCCTGGCTGCAACAAGTCGTCTTCGCTGAGGATGCCAGAGGTATTGTTTCATTGGCTGTGGTGCTCCTGTGGGTTAGGGAGACATAAAACAGCATGGACTGTTTCTCATCCTACAGCGTATCCTACTGGCTAGGCGCCTGGAGAGTTCAACGGTACACCAGCAGGGTTATTCATATTTAAAGCTGCAGTGCACCACAATCATATTTAACACTAAGAAATAATTATTTGTTCACATTAATTGTACATTTATTTGTACATTACTTCACATTTTTTGTAACCACAGGTGTTATTGTAATAACTGAATAGGTTGCAGCTAGTTCAAAATGCTGTAGCCAAAGTACTTGCATCTACCAAGTCTACCTGTCTCATTTTCTCAGTTTTAAGGTAATAACATTGACATCCAGTGAAGCATTGTATTCATATTAAAATATGGCTTCTATGTCAATAACAGTCTCATGGTAAGTCCTTGATTAAAAAGCTCTAGTGTGGGGGCATTTGGTTATAAACCTCCTTGACTTTGGAACTCACTTCCATCCAGAATGCTGGTTCAATCAATATAAACAGCTTTATTTGGCCTTGTGATCAGTTTAGAGTTATTTTTAGTTCTAGGATGCTTGTACATGGAGAACATTATAAAAAATGAAATTGGAATGGTATGTTACCATTTGTAAACCAGCAAGACATGGTTACAGAAGAAACAAAGTACTCTACTGTCTATTATTGGTGTTAGGAGAAACATCTGAGACACATGTCAGATTCAAATGAGAAAACAATATTCTCAAACATTTATTTGAGAAGTGAAAGACATTTCATGTTTCTATTGAACTGTAAAGTGAGATTCATGTGAAATCAAGATTAATATTTCCATCCGGTTTGAGCTGTGGAATAATAAAAATACAGAAGATAGACACTAGCTTGATGTCACGCCTTGGGTACAGCGAGCTGAACCAGATTCCCTTCTTCATTGCCCTGTACTCTCTTGGGAGATACCCATGACTAGATGGACTAACTAACTCAATATCCTAAATTAACAGTTGTGATACAAAACTGAAAAAAGGCTATTTAAAAAAAAACAAAAAACAAAAAAAAAACCAAAAAACCCTGAGAATTGTTATACAGTTATACTAATTCCCCTGTAATGCAATAGCAACACCAGATGACTGTCAAATAGCAATGTTGGTGCCTCTAATCCTGGTTGCTGTTACAACAGTTTATAACTTGCTATAAAATACCTTCTGTTGTGACTAACTAATACAAATAACTCTGACCAGTTCTTTAACAAGCGCTTTACTGGAAACTTTGTACTGAGCATACAACTGCAGGAACTCAAAGTTAAAACAACTTCTCACCCTTACATTCAACAGGCATCAATAACACCCACTGCACTTACGTCAAGAAGCTCACATGCTAATACTGTCCCTTAAAGGCACAGTGCAAACCCTTGAAACAAGAACAAGACCTCTGGCCCATTGTTTTATAATGGAATTATGTGGGGTCGGGGGAGGGGGGTGTTAAAGTTGTGGGATTGTGACTCACAGTATGGAAATGCCACTGAACAGTGACAAATACGATTCCCTATAATAATAATAATAATAATAATAATAATAATAATAATAATAATAATATTATATATAAATCCTTTAAAAAATCCAAGGACCGATTTGCTTAAGGTACATTAAACATCCCATGGCACTCATCAAAGAACACTGTGGATGCTCACTACTGTCCTTCAGCCAAATTCCCCAAGGAAGGCACATCTTCACACTGCAGCATGTGGACAGGGTTTTCTTGGAAGTCTGCATGAATATTTAAATGGAAACTCTGCATAAATATCTTCAAACAAAGAGTGTGGGGGACCTCAGTAAACCCTACGGAGGTTAGCTGTGGTTTGTCAGAAAGACCCTAGGGAAGTACCATTTCATGGGAGTAGTAGACACAAATGCATGCATCCTCAAATATGGAGTGAACCTGAATAAAAGCCTGTCATATAAGAGTCTACATATTATATACAATTCTTATCCCAACCTGGAATTTAGCCATGATCTATGTTTTTTTGATCAGTATGGGAATGTATATTGCCTCTTTCATAATGCAGAAGAAAAAAATTAAGTTGCTTTAAGGTCATCTCAGTAAAAAAACCATCAACTAAGGCCACTTTTTTATAGTCCCAATTTGCTCCAATTGAAGACAATATACTGTAAATATCCATCCCTTTATTCAATATTAGGGCCACCATCTGCATTCCCAAACATATTAAAAAAACAAAACAAAAACAAAACAAAACAAAAAACTCTAAAAAGACCATCATAACAAAAACCTCTTTAAACCTGAATGCAATGATTCATTTCATATTTTATTTAGAAATAACACATGACCAGCTTGGATAACTAATTTTCATAATTATTATAATGATCTCAACCACAGCTAGCACCTCTGCCCCGCTTCAAAAACTCCTAATCTAAACATTATGCCTTTCATCAAGTTATAAGTGCTGCAAAGTATATAAAAGGGGTCAGCAGTGTGCCCCATATTAGCTAGACAGAAAAGTATCTAATATGCAAATCAGGTTTCTCCCCGGTATATCCAGAGGCTAATTGCACACTCCATTAACATGAATACCACCCCCTTTCCTTCAGAAATGGGAAGCTGTTGCATTGTAGGGGAGGCACACATCCCAACCCAATTATTGCTGGTATGCAAACTCACAATCTACAGACACGAAAGGGTTAACAAATTAGCACACTAGTGTTCTGAGCAATCCAGGCAGCTGTCAACTTTTCCATGGTTAACGTTCCTGTAGAGGTGCCATCTTCTTTTTGCCAATGCTGGAATTCATCTGTGCCGCCTAGGCCAGAACACACAATTGCAACTTCTTGTGCCAGATTAGAAGTGGCTCAGGTTTGACGAGAGATAGAAAGCACATCTGCAAACTTGGAAGGCCTTCAAAGCAAGCATGCTCTCAAAGCTAGGTTGTATGATGTGTTTATACTAAATCTAGGTCAAAACAGTTTTTAAAATAATTACCCCACCTCTTGGATGGCAGTTTCAATTGCTATCCTTAATAAATGATGTGGCGCTGCAATAATGAGGTATAGACAACATATTAAAAGAAGTTTTTTTTACAGAGCAGATTATTGATCATGGGTACTAACTGCAGTCCCCTGGAACCTGGATAATAATGTTTATATTAAATCTTAGAGAACGAACATACTTTGCAAAAAGACAACTCTATCATAAAAAATTAAAGGGTTGCATGTCTTAAATGGAAATAAGTCACACAAAAGGAACTTACCCAAGACAGGGCCTAGATTACCAGTCTGATAAATGTCTTACTTTAGCCTCAGATTAATAGTTTGAATACAACAGACATTATACAAACTGGTTTAGATTTTAAAACATAACATAAGAAAGTAGTATGAGAACAGTGATTTCAAACTCTTATTCTTTCTAAGGTCAGTTGCATTAACATTGTGAGCTGGGTTCAAACCGGTATAGAGTTAATTTAATTGTGAAAGCCCTATTAGATTTTTGAACCCAGAACACATTGATGATGAAGTTGAATGAACCCATGAAGTAGTGAAGTGGGTTTCAGTAAGAAGTAATAGGACAATTTCTAGAGCTATCCTGTTTTCATTAAAATATCATGTTTGCCATTATGAGTGTTTTCTTAGGAAATGACTTAAACATCAATATTAACTGAATTACTCTATTTTTATTATATTAAATATGTGTCTCACTGCAGTGCATGAAATAGAACTCTTCTTATGGTAATTATTTAATGTTGAAACAAACATTTGACTATCAGTGAACAATGTGGGATGTGGATTTTCATAAAACTACCACTGTAAGATGTAACTATATTGTTAAGATGATGAATGACTAATATTGAATAGAAAACGACTTGTAGTTGCAGTAGGTAGTATAATAGTATCCATGTAAAATCAATGGCATAGATCGCTTCCAAAGGGTTGTTTCAAGGTTACAGTAATAAAAATATATGGTTGTGTGTTTACCAAAAGGTCATGAAATCATTGCAGAGAATTGCAGTTACAGTATATGCGAATTGGAGGCTTATCATGTGCTCTGTAATGGGATTTCAATAATCAATGTTAAAAAGCAGGCTATACATTATATAACTGCCACCAATTCATAGGACCTGACAGAATGAAGTGCAGGTTCTTCATAAAGAAAAAAATAAAACACTCACTTCCGTCAGCACCAGAGTCACAACCAAAGATACACAGGGAAGCTTGCCAGATCAGATAAGACCCATCTCATGTTCTGCAAGAGACACATTCACGTACAAATTATTCAGCCTCCTCACAAATCCTTTTGTTGGGAATTCACTCAGCTGTAGGGTACAGATAATAATGTCAGGGATAAACAATCTCTGTGAGCTTACACAGCACAGAACAATAGGGGAGGCCTCTTCAAAATGTAGCATTAATTTGAACAAGGTCTTGAAAACTAAGTTCACAAGCTGACAGCTTGCCATTTATTATTCACAACAGGCCCTTACCCATGCCTATCTCAATTAGGGCTCCAGAACAAAAAACATGTATGAACATGCCACTCTTTTTAAGAACTGTATGCTTAAAAATTAATAGCTTTGTTGTATGCCTTTAGCCTTTAGGCTAAACAGTGAAGATTTTAATGTATTAATTGAAGTATGGCAATGATACCTATCTGGGTTACAATACATTTTTCATTTTACATTTTCAATAGGCATAAATATTCTTTTTTCATCATATTATACTTTGCTTTCGGTGTTAACTTTTTTTGAGGGGGCGGGGGTGATTGGGAGTTTGAGCCACCATTATTATGACTGGTGGTAAAATGGAATGGCAATAGAATTGTTACAAACACTGGCAGAAAGTACCAGTATGTTATCAATTTAAAACAACTGTGATATCTGAACTCAATTCTTTATGATGCCAGTGGTTTATACAGGGGAATGCATTTGTATTATACTGGTACTGTATGAATCTAATCCAGAAGCACGTGAGAATAATAACATTCCCTAAAGATGACCTACAGTACTGGGGTAATACAGGTTCATGCAGGTGACTGTGACAAAATGGGCTACAGTACTGCATTGAAAATATAATCTAATAAAACTATCCATTACTATTAAAGAGTAAGTGTCAAGGTTCCGGAAAACATAACGTTACACATCCCCACATGTTGTTACAACTATTTAAATAATATATTCATTTCATTGTTAACGTCTTGACAACTTTTTACACTTATAACACAGCAATAACGATCCATGATGGTGTGGAACACAAAAGCCAGAGCACTTGCTTTTTCCTGCAGTGATTTAGAGGACAATTTCTTCCTGCATTGATTTGTCAGGACAGAACTCAAACCCCAGTGCACTAGAGCAGACATTTTGAAAAAAATCTTTGAAACAGACTTTAAAGTTATAAGTGTAAAAAGCTGTCAGGATATTAACAATGAAAAGAAACCCCCTAATAGTACTAAATTAAAAATACTATCTGGTCAAAATGTTTGTCATTAATTTATTAAGTTTCTACATCTCATACCTGAACCTGCTAGTCAAAGTACTGTAATCCATCATGTTATAAACTCATTTTAACACTATATACTTCATCAAATGCACCACTCTCTGTGGAAACCACAGAGAAGACCAGCAACTCCTCACAGCCAGGACTCAAACCTATGCTCTCCTCAATGACTGAATCACTGAATCTCTGCACATCACATATTTGTACTGTTAGACATAGCTTTATGTCACCTTGTCGGGTGTAGGATGTATTCAAAATACATCATACAAAATAAATCTTTACAAGCTAAAATCCAGAACAGCTCTGACCATCATAAAACCAGACTGGACACCTTTCTTTCTGCCATTCCTCACCAAAAATGACCCCCAGTATGGTAGCTGTGATGTTACTAGAATTTAAATGACACTGGCCTTAACATATCCAACTGCAATTCAGTTGGGTAATTCAGAATGTATTGCCATTGCCTCATAGTTTGTAAATCATTCATCTACCTTTTAGGACTACAAATATTTTAGGACTAAGGAACGTTTGCAGCTTTCAGCTCAGGGAACCATTACACATAACAAATGATCAACTTCATGTGTTATTCATGTTCTGAGCAGTGAAACAAAATACTTACAGGGCATAATGTCCCAATAACAGCAATAAAAAAGAGTAAACTATCAATGATGTAATCATATATTTACAGTACATTACAGTAATCTGTGTTCCACAGCTGCTTAATAGCAACAGTTGGGAAATAATACTAAATCTAGCACTGGCTCCCTTGCGAGTGTGACAGCACTGAATTCATTGTGTTCTACAGATTAACACTTACAGCTGGCACATAACCTGAATCATGCCATACAACATTTGCAGTCATTGTAGGTAACAGTGGGAAAGCCCTCTATGCATCAGTAATGCCTCATAGCTTTAAATTTCCCCCCTCAAATATCATAGGCCTTTGTTTTATCAATGATCAGTTTTACCCGTTTTCTATTCAATTTGATCTGCTCAATATGAATGCTTCCCACTGCTTAGCCAGTCACCCGCTGAACGTAAGCAGTGGATGTTAACAAGCTACTAAACCCTGGTGGCAAGAGTCAAGCCAAGACCCTCACGTTCAGATGACTAACCTTGAAATCCAAGCAGCAGAGCTTCTACTAGGTGAGATAGGTTTAAATTATACAGATGTGGAATTGACCAGCAATGTCTGATCTGAGCAGGTTTTTTCAGCGTCCTGCTTCGGAAAACAGTTACAGTGGTAAAGTATTCACCCCCCCTTGGACTTTTCCACATTTTATTGTGTTACAACATGGAATCAAAATGGATTGAATTAGGAGTTTTTGCCACTTATCAACATAAAAAAGTCCATAATGTCAAAGTGAAAAATAAAATCTAGAAATTGTTCTGAATTAATTACAAACACAAAACAGAAAATAATTGATTGCATAAGCATTCACTACCTTGAGTCAATATTTGGTAGAGGCACTTTTGGCAGAAATTACAGCCATGAGTCTATTTGGATAAGTCTCTACCAGCTTTGCACATCTGGACACTGCTAATTTTTGCCCATTCTTCTTTGCAAAATTGCTAAAGCTCCGTCAAGTTGGATGGGGATCTTTGGTGAACAGCAATTTTCAACTCTTTCCACATATTCTCAATTGGATTGAGGTCCAGGCTTTGACTGGGCTACTCCAGGATATTGACCTTTTTGTTTTTAAGCCACTCCAGTGTTGCTTTGGCTGTATGTTTGGGGTCACTATCCTGCTGGAAGATGAATCTTCTCTGAAATTCCAGGTGTCTTGCAGACTTCAACACATTTTCATCCAGGATTTCTCTGTACTTTGCTGCATCCTTTTTGCCCTCTATCTTCACAAGCTTTCCAGGCCCTGATGCAGAGAAGCATCAACATAGCATGGCTTGTGCCAAACATAGCGCTTCGTGTTGAGGCCAAAAAGCTCTATTTTGGTCTCATCAGACCATAGAATCTTCTTCCACTTGGTATCAGTGTCTCCCACGTGCCTTCTGGCAAACTCTAGCCAAGATTTGATGTGAGTTTTTTTCAACAATGGCTTTCTTTTTGCCACTCTCCCATAAAGGCCAGTTTTGTGAATGACCCAGGCTATTATTGCCGTATGCACGCTGTCTCCCAGCTCAGCCGTGGAAGACTGTAACTCCTTTAGAGTTGCCATAGGCCTCTTGGTGGCCTCCCTGACTAGTGCCCTTCTCAAATTTTGAGGATGACTTGTTCTAGACAGATTCACAGTTGTGCCATATTCTCTCCATTTCTTAATAATTGACTTTACTGTGCTCCGGGGGATATTCAATGCCTTGGAAATGTTCTTATATCCTACCCCTGATTGGTGCTTTTGAAGAACCTTATTCCAGATTTGCTTTGAATGTTCTTTCATCTTCATGATGTAGTTCCTGTTAGGAAATGTACTAACCAACTGTGGGACCTCCCAGAGACAGGTGTATTTAACCTGAAATCATGTGAAACACCTTAATTGCACACAGGTGGACTCCATTCAACTAATTCTGTGACTTCTAAAGACAATTGGTTGCACCAGAGCTTATTTAGGTGTGTCATAGCAAAGGGAGTGAATAATTATGGAAACAATTATTTTCTGTTTTATATTTGTAATTAATTTAGAACAATCTGTAGATTTTATTTTTCACTTTGACATTATGGACTTTTTTGTGTTGATCAGTGGCAAAAACTCTTAATTTCAATAAAACAAACATAGAGTTAAAATATTAAGCAGGTTGGAACTTATGCTTAGTTTGTTTGCTTGTACTTTTAATCCTCTTATACACTATCATTATTTAATGAAAATGTTTGTGATACCATTAATGCGTTTCTTACCTTGGATTAATATATATATATATATTATATATATATATATATATATATATTATACAGCAACATGTTCTGTTCTGATTTGGTTTAATTTATATAGTTGATTGGGGTTATACCCCAATATTTATAAACTGGACACATTTCATTAGGGAAGACAGTACAGAGTAAAGCCGTTCTGTCAAAGCAATATCAGTATACTAAAATATAATGGATTCAGATTTTAAACATTACTGTATCAAAAGTAAAATGATAAAGGATGCATTGTTGATGCCATGAGCACATTTATTAATGCATTTTCATAGATCTGAATAGCAGCCAGGTGATATACTGTTAACTGACTCACTGGGAAACCCTTACAGCAACACATTTCCAGCAGTTCTTAATTGGGTACATGAATGTTCTCCCTTATATATGGGAGAGTTATTACCTTATTAAATTCTGACAAATCTACTATTTAAATTAGGAAGTGTTGTGCTGTACCTTGATCCAGGGTCCGAGCTAGAAATATAAAGTGACCATTACAGGATGCTGAAAGGACCAAGATTTCGTTGATCCTGGATTTCAATCTGTTGTGTGAAAGCTGTAAAATAAAATTGGACTGAAGGAGAATTCTACTGAATGTGCAAACAATCTCTAAAACTAATTTAAAACTATTGTTTCCTATGAAAATAGATTCCGTTCCGGTTTTCAATAAGCTCAAATAAGAATGATACTAGTTTTATTTATGTATTTTTCTTACTCCATTTTCAATCTATTCAACCACACAGTCCATCATTTCTAACTTGTAGTCCTAGGAGCTGTATACTTTATGTTGTATATAGATAATAAAATCTGTATTACCTCATTATCCTGGTCAAGGCTGAAATGTACTGACTTGGGAATTGAGAAGGATATTGGAATTCTGGTATGTTTTGGAGCAGATCCATCAATGGTAGAAATCTGTTCCCCATATCCAGGGTAAAACATCATTCCTTTTCATTTTTGACCTTTAAACTAATATATCGTGAAGGCCCTCCCGAGAATGAAATCCTAGCTTCAAGGGTCGAAGGAAAAAGGAGTAATTTCTTCATCCAGTTCATATGGCACATGACAGCTGAAAATTTGACAAGGCAAGTGGGTAAAAGAAACAGATATGTTTCTCTGTTGTCTGTAAGATACTTTATGTTTTACTACAATATGGACAATTTGGAAAGCAAGAAAGATATGGATGTTGTTTTAATTCAAAACATTCTTGGCATTCAATATAAAGAAGGTAGTAATCATTTTTGTTTACTAATAAGGGAAGACAAATGTAGAGTAAAGAAATATGTAACTTGATTGAAAAAAATGTTCATATGCATAAAAGACGACAGCTTTTTCCAAGCAGTAAAAAAATAAATAAAAAATAATAATTCTGGTAATTATTTTACATGGTATTCAAGCCGTGCTCAGTACCAGTACCCACTGATACAATAAAGGAGATTGTGGGATGGTAGCTGCTAATGCCATGAGTAAGAAAGTTGGCAAAAAATTGTTCTCTGGACTCCACTGATAACACATCAGTTATTTTAGGGGTAAACATGAATTACATTAGACTGAACAATTCCTTGTGTGGTCTGAGGTACTTTGTAATTATGATGCTGATAAATGTCAATTAACAGCATGTGACAGAGAAAGAATGAATCTTAATTATAAATCACCCTCCTGACATGTGAGGGTGCTGTGTAAAGGGAACAGTGTGCCTTGGACTGGATGGTTTGGCAATTCATTTCAGGGAAAGGTGGAAGTCGGCCATCTAGAAAGGGGGCTGAGCCACAGTACACCAAGTCATTGCCCCAGATGAGAGGCGATGTAGCTATCACGGATTGGAGCAAAAGCAATTGCACTCGCTAACCATGGGGGCATGGCTCAATGTACAAAAAGGGGTGTGGTAAAGCAAACAGTTCCTTTGTTATGGTTGGGAGAGAACCGCTGAAGGACTGTAGAGTAACCGTGAGTGTTTAGTATTTGTTTGTTTGTCACTATAATTGTACTCGTTTGTTCCGGGAGCTGTCGTTAAAGGCCAACACCAACCCAGACAGAACTGCACTGCTGTTCACTGATAAATTGTATTTCACCACTTGCACGTTAGCACTCACTTTGGACTGGTGATCATGTTTGTGTTCTGTGTGTGTGTTTATTATTTCAGGACTGAACCCCGTGATTTCACTGTGCAGTGCACATTGCTGTGTAGTGCCAGGGATTGTTACTTACGGTCACAAATGACCCGGATTATAACAACAAATAAAGAATTGTTTGGACCATGAACTTTGCTGTCTGTCAACTGTTTAAACATTGCATCACATCTACACCTGCGCACTGCAAACCACTTTGCTACAGCAAAATACACACCTTTATGAATCAGACTAAATATATCACTGGTTAAATATTGGTATGTTAAATACAATTACTGTCACGATAAAGCAGAATTAGTCTCATGATGACAGGAGGGACAAAAACGTGTACATTGTCATCTAGTGGGAGCTGAACATGATATTTCATTATATATTTTTTTTTTACTTTGTGAGGTCTGCTGATCTAAAAATATAATAATAAAAACAAAACATGCACATTGCGTTTAAAAAAAAAAAAAAAAAAGCCCAATGAAATATATGTACACATTAGGATGTAAATTACTAGTGTAAGAGCTGCAATCCTTCTGACGGCTCTCTAGGCATGTGAACATGAGTTTTCAAAAATAATCCATACAATCACCCTCAGAGTTACAGAACATCCTGTAGTGTTTACAAGAAACATATTACTTTACCTTGTTTATATCCCATGTTGTCTGTATTGCTGCAATACATTTTTCAACCTAATCCTGATTGTTCTGATATTTTTTTATTCACACATCATGGGTCATACATCACTTGGGAAATATATTTCTCTACTAGAATGAAAGTTTCTGTTAACCTAAAAGCATCCTAGTATATCCAGAGCATGCTCCCTCCTTTAACAATGCTGGTGCTCAGATAGAAAGCAAGCATTGGCTCAGTGCAGGAATGAGCAAGATCTCGATAAGTTTTTAAGTGAAATTATCTTTCTCCCTGGTCTATGTTTCCAAGTACAGTAAAAGTTGAGAAAGGTATTCTCGGGGTTATTTATGTGAATATAAACATAAAAACCATTGGGATTATGTTTAAAAATATTTTGCTCTAATAAGAACCTCACAAAATACAGCAAAGGGAACATACTGTGCTTCTTATAAACATTGCAACACTGTTAACTTTAGGTCCCAGGGATAAAAAAAGCAGTTCTCCAACATGTCTGTTGCATTGAAACATAGTGTACTTTCCTGTTCCTCTTAATTTATATTTACTGCACAGTTGAAATTGTAGCTTTACATCTATGCTATGATCCTTTGTTATCCAAGAGAACCTTTGAAGCAGTTTCTAAAGGGATAAAGGTTAATATTCAGAAACAACTAAGGTTACTTTCATGCCAGGTTTTCATCACGTACAGCAGTCATGCATGTCTAATGTAATTCAGTCAGTCTATCGTTTAAATAGCCTACAACAAAATACTTTATTGGGAACACAGTTCAAGTATAGGGACTATGAAAATGAGGAATCATGAGCTATCAAGGTAGAGCCTGAAGGAGTGGTATTCATTAATTGCTGGATTTCAGATCTTGTATTGTGCCCTGCAGGTATTTCTATCAAATGAAGAGTACACATACAATAAGTGCATACGTGGCTGCTAGGGAGAGGTATTTATTTGTTTATTTTTTTAATCCAATAATCTTGTAATGTTTATCACTAAAATGAAGCCTTTTTACTGCCATGTTATGTTTTACTTTTGTGTTATTTAGAGGCAGTGAATATGTGTTTGACCCGTCATTTTAATCAGAAGCTAATTAATGTACATTAGTGTATGTACTGTAAAATTAAATAACACTTGGAATTAGTCTTTATATAACAAACTCCCCAAGTCACCGCACAAGAAAAGCCAGCACAAGCAGTTAGAGCTTTTAACATCATCTAACCTGTAAGGAATATAATCTGTAATAACATCACCAACACTGCCCATAACACATACCCTGCAGAGAAAAACACAAAAACTTATAATTATAAAATAAATAAAAACAACAGCTTACGAATAATTACCCAGCCCAAGGATTGCATGTTTGAGTTGTTTATTTCTGATTTGTTGGGTGCATTTTTCCTTTAGAAATTTGAAGTAAATACTTTTGAGAAGCCAGCCCATTGTCTTTTATTAATCAATCTATCTGGTTAAGCTTCCAGTTAAGCTTACACAACGTATCTATACCTATCTAAAACGTACAGCGGTACCAGACATTACAATGCTTTATTGCTTAAATATTGACAGTCTTCAGAAGAACCCCAATGCCTCAGTTAACACATACAAATACAACAATTTAACAAAACATTCTTTTCTTTAATCCAACTGTAACAAAGTGCCCGCCCCTGTGTATATTATCTGTTATGTGTTGCGTGTGGTGTGTTTAAATGTTGGTGTATAGACATTGGTACACGGGATATAAACGGGTCTGTGTAACACGAGTGTTTAAAAAATGTATATGTGTATTTAGGCACGAGGATTGCACAGCACTTCACGTGCAAGTAAAATGTAGTAATATGTGAGCACGGGGAATTGCACTTTATTAATTCACGTGCTGGGATTCAAGTGAATAATTAATTGGTAATTGAATCCCAGCACAATAGTGTATATATAGATGCACGTTGTCACATACTGGCGGTTGGGTGTTCGGTGAGCGGAGAACGGGATTGGAGACGGAGGAAATAAGCAGCAGCAGCAGCAGCAGCAGCAGCAGCAGTAGTAATAATAAGAGGAGAAAGTATCCGCTCACAGTGTTTGTCAGTGTCTGTGCGTGCACCGTTGTGTTAAGTTTAGTCTGTTTTTGTTTGTCTATTTATTTTGGCGTAGAGTGCCGTGTCCTGTGTTTTTCGTGTTTGTTAAACCTTTTATTTTGTATTAAACCGGCGCCAACAGGCGTCTTCATCACTTCATTTCATCCGTCCTGTGTTTTGTGTATTTCATTACTTTTCCTGGCTCTGACGCCGCCCACTTCGGCCGTCTCTGTGACACCAACACATCCCCACCACAATTTGAAACTGAGAGCATAGCTTTTGGCAGATTCTTGCTGCTGTGGAATGGTACCTTGACACATGAAACTTGATTTCTATAACAACTTGTGACAAAGTGCCCACCCCTGTGTATATTATCTGTTATGTTGCGTGTGGTTTGTTAAATGTTGGTGTATGTTCATTGGTACATGGGATATAAACGGGTCTGTGTAACACAAGTGTTTAAAATGTGTATTTGTATTTAGGCATGGGATTGTACATCACTTCATGTACATTTAAAGTAGTTAATATGTGAGCACGAGGTTGCACATAATTAATTCACGTGCTGGGATTCAAGTGAATAATTAATTAGTAATTGAATCCCAGCACAACCGTATATATAGATGCATGTTTTACTCACTCGCTGTTGGGTGTTTTGGTGAGTGGAGAACGGGAGAGAGAGGAGGAGAATTAGAAGTAAATATCAATTGCCATTGCGTGCTGGTGGGACCAGCACGATACTTGTTTATTTATCTGCTCACCGTGTTTGTTAGTGTGTCTGTCCGTGCACCGTGTTTGTCTGTATAGTCCGTTTTGTTTGTCTTTTTGTTTTGGCATAGAGTGCCGTGTCCTGTTTTCTGTTTGTTTAAACCCTTTTATTTAGCAATAAACCAGCGCAAGCAAGCTCCATCATCATTTCACATCATCTGTCTTTGTGTTCATTCCTTTTCCTGGTTCTAACGCCGCCCACTTCGGCCGCCTTTGAGACACTACTGTTTACTGAACTTTCTTGCAATCCTTTGAGAACTCTAATCTAGATGACATGTCTTCCTCCGATAGCTTCAATATTTTTTTGCAGGCAAGACCTGCGATACAATTCCTCTCATGTATCATTTGGATTGTTCAATAAAGATTAAAGCATGCTTACACTTTACAGAAGATAATGCATCGCTCTGCAAGGAAATTCATTGTTACTCATCCAATTCCAATTAAAGAATCCCTGCTATCAAATCAATCTATATTACAGCAGTAGCTCCATTACAATTCCATATTAATAACAGTTATGTATATCTTTCCTGACATACAGTATTAGATCTTTGGTCAACTGTGATTTACAGTGTATATGTCCCCCAACCATCTCAAATCAATTTTCAACAGAAACTATGTTCTAATCATCTTGTCCTAACAATACCAAAGATATGTACTGAACCTTGAATGGCTGCAGTGAGATAAAGTGTAAAGCACTGATCAGTGCTCAGTGCAGCCTATGCTATCTTGTATGCTTCCAAAGATACATCTTGTATCTCAGCTTTATTATTTCTCTACATGGCTTTGTTTTTGCAATGTGAAATTGGTTAAACTCAAAACAAAACAGGAATCCAGTGTAAAATTCACAAATCCATATACAGTATTGTGACAGAAATACAATGAATCTTGGTTGTAAATCTCCCTCCCGGCCTCTGAGGGAAGGAGCGAGGACAGAGTTCTTTGGATGGGCTGGCCTGACAGTTCTTTCTCCAGTCGGGAAGTCAGTCAGTCTGGAAGAAGGCGAGACTGTGTTCCAAGAACGTATTGACCCGAAAGGGAAACAATGTAGCAACCTCAGATTGTAAAGGCAGCTGCATTTGTTTACCAAGGGGTCATGTGTGACAACATATAAGGGAGACAGAGAATCGTAATCTGTTCCTTCACATTGGTTTGTAGTGAGTAAGAGCCAGAAGGACAGTACACTGAAATATAATATAAAATTGAAATTGTCAGTGTTGTGTTTTTGTTTGTTTGTAATTGTCTCGTATTGTCTTGTACATTACCAGACAGTTAACACAGTTCCGGAGCTGTCTCCAGGGGCCATCACGAAATCGGACAAGACTGCACCTTTGTCACAAATATAAACTGCATCACCCACCACAAGCACTACTGCAGGCACCCAGGACTGGTGACCATGTTTATATTATTGTGGGATGGATATTTGTTTATTATTTGGGACTGTCTGTTCTTATTTTATAACCTGTGCTGTACACATTGGTGTGTACTGCCAGGGAACTATTGTTTGGTCTCCAGACCTGGATATACAATCAAAACATTTCTAAAACTGGATCACAATTACCTCTGTCTGCTTCTTTCATGCACTTAATCACCCCTGCACCTGTCTATAATAAACCACTTTGCCACAAGTGTAAAGAACAAACATCTTATGTGAAGTTAGCAAGTTGGCAGTTCTGATATGGTGCATATAATTACTATTATGGCTCTTTAAAACTTTTTAGATCATCAGTCTTGTGTGGTTTTTCCAGGTTCTGGAGTACCAAAGAAAAAAACACAAAACAAAAAAACAACCAAACAAACAAAGAATAATAATCTCTAATAACTATCATCAAGGGACCAAAAGGCTCCAGTGAGCTAAGGAATCTGACAAAAAAAAAAAAAAAAAACATTAAATGAGTTGTATAAAATAGTTGATTTTAAATACATTACATGTGGGTAATAGCTTACACACTTCAAATAGTTCCCGAAGATTTCCAATACTAATAAATCTGTTACACCTTCTAATACCGAAAAGCATGAATGCAACGTAGATAACTCAATTGCCAATGTATAATTTTACATTGTAAATATATGCATAGCACCTCATTATGATAAATATATTTGCACCTGCAAGTGCTAAGCTGTCACTCTGAAGTTTTTTGCGACATTTCCAGTCTGTAGGGCAGACTGTTTGTCACATATGGACCATAATTAAATTCCACTGCGACAGGACTGCCCCTTTAAGCATTTTTAATGATCATGGTTTACTTAGTTTTCACTGTGTATTTTTAGTGTTGTATTGCTTGAATTAATAATATTGATATTTTAGCTGCAAACCTTTTTGAGAGTACCACTCCTTTGTTACATTGAGGAAATATGGCTTTTGTTTTACATGTGAATTATGTCTTCTTGTTCCTATAGTAATGTCTTTCTGCATGAGGAATTAATTGTTATTAATTAATTTACATTATGTGTATGTGTGTGTGTCTTTTATAGTTAAGTTGTTTTTAATCATTATGTTTCAATTGTGTGTGAATGTGCCTTTATAGTCATGTTAATGCAGTATGTCCAAGTTTAGAATTATCTCATTACACATGGCTGACCCTGGTATTTTTAAAAGACAAGATGGATGTGCCCTGCTGAATGTGACACGGAGGAAGTATGTGGTAGCCTTGTCCCGTGTAATAAAAGAATGACTACCTCTACTATTGGACAGAAACCAGTCAGGTTGAAGGGGAGTCAGCAATTGCTTGCAATCATCTCTTTCGAATTGACTCCATGAATATCTATGCTTTCTGATACAAACATGTCATGCACTGAGCTGTACTGATCAAGGCCTTGTCCAAATTCAGTTTGTAAATTGTGCTCATATGATTGTATTGGAGGTATACTTTTCTTGTATATAAAGTGTTTTTTTTAATCAAAAACCATTTGTCATCTTAATTTTTTCACTACATCCCCCTGGTATTAGGGCATAGTGTCACATGAGGAACAGCTTACTACATACAAACATGTGTTACATATTGCAGGTGTTTACAAATGTTTTGTTCTGTATTTTCTTTCAAATGTATACAGAATAGACACACAAAGGCAATACAGAATCAATCATTGAATCTGCAGCGTTGGACATGCTGAGTGTCTTTTGGTTCACACTATTGGTGGCATTTGTCCCCTCACCTTAGCTATGGATCACATTCCAGTTTTGCATGGGTTTCAGAAAACTGCACAGCAGGTGCATGGTCTAGCAAGCTAGCAGGCTAGGCATTAAGGCTATTGTTTCCCTGTCAAAGGCTTTATAGAGATTAATGAAAGCACCGCCCCCACCCCCCTGTAAAGATGTGCAGAATAATTACCGTGAATACTTTGTCAGAAAATAGAGGGGAAAATAACCATCCTAACACAAAAACAAACAAACAAACAAACAAACAAACAAATATTGGAATAAGGCGTTTCAGGTTTAACACTTGTCCTGATATCAGTATAATAGAAATGCATTTGGTATGCAGCACACGCTTACCCTGGTCTTTAATTGAGAAAAAAAGCTGCTGATTAAAGCAAATAGAATAATACAACTTAAGCATTATTATTCATAGGAGTTCATTAAAGGCTGAAGTGCATACTTTTATAGAAATTGCATCCCTGACATGTATTTGGTAATATAAAAAAAGCTGCATCTCCTTGAAGGAATTAGAGTTGATAATTATTTAGGAATTGTGACATATACTTCTGGAACAATTTAAATACATTTCAGACTTGTCACACTCAATGTTGTCCTATTTCCTATGGTGGACCTGCACCCTGCTGATAGTGTTCCAGCATATCCAAACCGTTTATTTTCTTTTTGTGTACTGCACTACCATTGCTGGTCCTTATTATTCCACAGTGGCTGTACATTTGAAGGAGCGATATGTTAATCTACAAAAGTGCTTTTTCAATTGTGGTGTTGTTTAATAAATTATTTAATTCTATAATAGAATCTGGGCATACCTGGAGCCAGCTTTAGTTTTTTCTTAGGAAAAAACAATCACAGTAACTGTCTTTTTAAATGTAGTTTGTCTCCAGCTGCAATAATCCCTTTCATAAGAAGCCGAATGGTAAGTCACAGACTTAAATGTCCATGTTTCCTGATAGGAAGGCAATTATGTAGGTATTCTAAGTAGTTCTCTTCTTAATCATGATTACAAGACACATAGGGAGAACATTAAAATGCTCAGTTGGGATCCTTATTCTAAATCTGGTGGAATCTTTCCTTAGGATCCCAGAGGCACCTTTTAGAGCAAATCATGCATCATGGAAAAAGCGTGATGATTTGCTAGTACTGTGATGTAATTTAATAGTACTGGTACAGTACGTTCCCTCATCATTTCAAGCATTATCATTTAACTATTCACACAGGGAGAAACATTCCATTCAAAAATGTTTAGTAACCAGGAAAGTCTTTCAGCAAAACATGCTCATCCCTGGTGTGCATGTATACATCCATGCTGTTTATCATCCAGTTGTTGTGGGTAAAATCAGCTCATTATTAATATGTACTGAATGTGTTCAGTTGCATGCCTGAGCTGTATAATAGCAAACTGCCACTGTCATGTTGAAATAGGTACTGCAGCGTAAAGCCTCGGAGACCACACGGCAAGTAATGTTTTTTTTTTTTTTTCTAAAATCTACACAGGAATTACTTGGCAGTGTACTGCCCTGTGGTCCGTCTGCATTGCTTAAGGTGACCATATGGCTCTGTGTTCAGTGGGACAGTTTGGGATAGTTCAGGCTTTTCAACTCACAACCCAATGCATGCTGGTAAGGGTAGTCCTGCTTCTCTTAAAGGTGAGAATGGTACCTGAGACAAGTAAAATTACCAGAATACATTGGGTTGCGAGTTGAAAAGCCTGAACTATCCCAAACTGTCCCACTGAACACGCAGTTAGTGGTGACCATTTTTACACAGCATTGCTGGATATATTCACAGCTGACCATGAAAGAGGGTTGATGCAATGATCTGCAATATGCTAATTCCTACCAGCTTGACTGGAAAAAACATCTCTTCCAACTACCCTAGTTGAGCTCATGGTTGTCATTTACATTTCCTCTCTTGGAACTCTTTGAGAATCCCAGGAACAAAAATCTAACATAAAAAGGAATAGTAGAATTTGATCTTCGATTCCTAAAGTAAGGAAATAACAATAGGAATACGAAATCAAAGCACATTCTTCCTTTTTATGTCTTGCCACGTTTCTTTGTTCTCATGACTCGTCTTCATCCAAGCTTATAGGGTACGATTCGAATTAACTTAGTTTTGGTCAAATGTATTAAAATCAGGATGGTCTTGAATTAAAAATCAACTAGGCCAAGCACATTTATGTGTGTGTGTGTGTGTGTGTGTGTGTGTGTGTGTGTGTGTGTGTATATATATATATATATATATATATATATATATATATATATATATATATATATATATATATATATATATATATATAAGAAACCTGACCTTGCCTTTCGCTTTGAGTACCACATGTTCTTATTCTTAGTTGGACTTCCATTTTTTTCAGTCCAGATCCAAACTAGAAGCATGTGGCACAATAACTTTATATTGCACAACTTTGGAGATTCACAATTCTTACAACCTCGAAAACCAAGTCCAGGTCAATGGACGCTTCTCTCATAAAAGGAGACTCATTTAGGTGCTGCTTGTATTATATCTACTTTTTTATGAGAAAGGGAATTAGCTGTAAAAAAAGAGCTGATCCCACAAATGGAAACGTGTTGGACTGACAGCCATGCCTTTGGGTATTTATTACCCATTTGTGCACTGATGGAGAAGCAGCACTAAAAGACATATACATGAAATGCACTTTTATGATTATTAGAAAAGAAATACCAAAAAAGGGGTAATTATCTCTGCAAATCAAATGAGAAAAAATAATCCGCTTCACAGTTTTTTTGTTTTTTATATATATATAATTTATATATATATATATATATATATATATAATATAGTATATATATATATATATATATATATATATATATATAGGTTATTTAATGTAGTAACATTTTATCGCTGGGTTGAGTTTTTTGTTTTATGTTAATGGTTTCCATGACAACTGAGAGCTTCCTTGACTCAACCCAGGAAGCAGTGGCAGTGGTAGGTTTTTTGTTACTTTGAACGAGATAGACACCCACAACCCACACACTGAAGACCCCCTGTCCTATAATTTAAACTACGTTTAAAAGCCTAAAATAGGTCTTTAATTAATTAAAATGCAAACAGAGTAAGATATTTAATTTTTTCTCATTGCAAATCCAGTTGTAAGCAACACGTTGAAAAAGAAAAACCCAGCATAATTATTGGTTCATTGTTCAGGGTGATATGCACATGACAGATAGAGGATAGAGCATTACTGGTGATATTCTTTAGTCAGTACTGTGTTTCAGGATAATGTAATACAATGCCTGCACTTTAGAACCATTAGAGCTGTAATTATACTGACATGTACAATTCACAGTTTCAGAATCTATTTACATACAAATGTTTAGTGGGAACATGCTTTATTCAGTCATTTCATAAGCGTCTTACATTCCCTATAGCCTATACAAAATCTATATTTAAAAAGTATAGCCAGTATCAATTCCATATTCCATTATAGCTCTGAAAATGAGTTACTGAGATCTTATGTGAAGTTTTTACTCCCAGGAATGAAGCACGCTCTCATAAAGCAAAAGATTTTTAAAAGGCAGACATATGCTGGGCATAATGTAACATACTGTATGCCATCTATATCTGCAGCTTCAGTGATTTTAAAGAAACTAAAAATAAGAACAAAAAATTGTAAAACTAATGTATAGCATAATATATAGTTACTGCAAAATTAGCAGCCATTTAAGTCCATACAATAGTAATTACTAAAATGGCTGGTAGACATTCAAAATTAGGTAGAATTCACAGAACACCAAAAATAAATTGAGAAAAGATGTATCACAATTCAGTAGTGTTATTTTTGGAATCAGAAAACAGTTGTACAGGAAGCAAGCAGTCACAAAAAGCTGTATAGCCTAAGAAATGCATTATATAGTAAAATGCATGTTTTTAGAAAATACTTTGCATTTTCTATAAAAACCCTGGTTTAGACATTAGACAAAGCCAAACATGTAAAATGAAAGTTCATTCAAGGAAAATATTTGAGTCAGAAAACATATCAGTAGAGCTTGGAAAGCATGATTTACACAGAGCCACCAAGAGATGCTTGGCACAATTAAAGCCACATACAGTAAAATATGAACAACTAATGGTTCTGGATACACCCTGGTACAGTATAACTGTAGCATCATTAGAGGATGTTTATATATTGATGAACAATTTAGAAGAAGAAGAAGTTATCAAAAACTTGGTGTCATTCATCAAAACTTCACAATCTTTTAATACAGCAGTACTTTGAGCATATGTTGTAGAGGCAAGAACGGCCCTTTTACAAAGCAACATAAACTCTGTTGGATTACTTAAATGCACCACACTGGAAAAAAATGTAAACCTACTGGTTTTCAGCTTTATTTTTGTTACTCAATTCAGAAAAAAAATAAAATTGGTAAATTATTCACAGGACTGTGAAGAAATTGCAGGATACCTGCCCATAATGCATTTGAAATCTACTTTGTGTGTTCAGCAGTGTTTGAAAACACTTCCCCCAGATTGGAGGACTGAAGTAGGGGACTTATCACTTTTGAATATATCATTCCTTTCAGTTTAAATGATATAATTACTACTGATTTCATCCATAACATTTAAAATCGGAATAAACCTTAAAGAAACGCAAGGCAAACGGCTACGTCAGTGTTATTATACCACCAGATTTTATGATTACGTATTTAAAATTGACATTGTATTTACTCAGTTTAAAAAAAAATAAATAAATAAAAATTCTGTTGTTTCTGCTTTAACATGGGCCTTTTTTACTGTCAAGGTTATGGAGTTAAGAAATAATATTACGCACTATGTAGCAGATGTAGATACCAGTTCTGTGAGTAACGATTTACTATAGATGATAACTTGTGAGGACATCATTTCAACTGGTATTGACTACTGCTATAGATAATATATGGGAAAGTGTAAAGTATTACTAGAACAATCAGAGAATCAATAGTAGCAAAAAAGAATGAGAGAAAGTGAATTCCATTTGGTGCTCCGTGTCTGGCAAAACCATTTTTCTGTTCCTGTAAATCAGCTCCTTCTGCTATTGGACTCGCCTAACTCCTCCAGTAAGGCCAGCTTCTTTAATTTGGAACTGTCTCTACTGTTTAACAAGTTATCTGCTCTTGTAAAGGTCATTGCCTCCAATGATAGATGGACGCCACCGGAGATGTAATTTAAAACAAAGAGTAATAAATACAGAGCTATTGCATGAGCCCTGGAGATTGATGAAAAATAACAACGCTGGGGCCATTAGATAAGCAAAGGTCACCGGAGATGCCTTTGCCTATACTTGTCAAAAAGGCTTGCATGACACAGCAGTCTGCTGGCATACAGAGACAATCTGTGACATGGTGTACAGTAGGTGCCTATGGATAGAAAGAGATACAGCCATGCTGGGGGTTAATTCACTAGCTTTCATACATTTCGCCTTCCTCAGTTTGCATCCATCTCATTTCACAAGTGGGATGAGTGCAGTACAATTCAGTTGACATCGCACAACGCCACAACACCACAACACCACCCAATTTGGTACAATTTAGTACAACTGTCTGTCTCTGCTTGAGAGAAGATCCCGACAAGGAGTTTCAAGTCGGCACAGCACTATGAGGGGAAGCTCTCCTAGAGCCTGCCATTTCCCTTTACCTTTGAGATGTCATAGCACCTTCATCGTGCCTGGCAAATTAATTGAAACCAAGCTAATACCTACAATAACTCTAGTAACTGCATTTTAGCAGTACAAACCAGATCATCAGTTCTTGGCATATTTTAGGGAGAACGGGCCTAGTTTGGATGATTACTACATTCTTTTTGCATTTTACAAATTTACTTCAAACTCGGGGTGCAAATTTGGTGCTATGACGTTACATTCTAGTGCAAAGGTTACCTCATTTAGTGCCAACAATGTTAAATTCCTTAGCAACCATAGATGATGATAGTTATTCATTGGGTCTGGACTACTGACATGACATACCCACACTCATCCACACTGGAGAGTTTTGTGTCACATGGGAAGTTGTGAGGAGGGTTTGATTTCGGCAGGATTAGATCATTTAGCACCAGTAGCCTCTCTGACGCTAAACTTTCAAAACCGTTTAGTCCCCATTTTCAAAACAGTTTTCTGCTTCAAACACAGTAGTGAGCTTGATTGCAGTTGCACATTTTGCACTCTGTCACTGTACAAAGGGTTATCCATGCTGGCAATTGAGAAATGACCCGATATTCTGTGATCTTGAACTTTAAGGTTTTCCAATTATCTTTTTACGTTACTTAGTTTACCTGTGGAACAATGTCCTCCATGACTTAATTGCAGATAAAAAAAAAAGTAAAATGAAAAAAAAAAAATGAATGCAGACATCATTTTCTTTATCAGCCATGTTGATGACTGTTACTGTAATAAAGAGCAAGATAAGAAAGGACATTTGCAATCTCAAAGGAGAGTCTTCAGTGTTGTTGGCATTTATCCATTGCAAATGAGATGCTGTAAAAGGGCCTCTTTTATAATAGCTTGCTTTAGTACAGAAGCAGCATTGTGCGAATCCCACCGGAGACAGTGCCTGCATAACCCTCCTGTGTTTGAAAAGTGAACTACCAAGAATAGGTTGACTAGTCTGCAAAACTAAAGGGGAGATGTGGAAAGTTCACAGCCTCTAGGAGTATCAACTAATGTTGTTTTCTTACAGTCTTGCCAAGATGTCAGACTCCAGAGGAATGCATTGTTGTATCCGTGGTTGTGTTAACTCTACACAACCCTTTTCTTTTTTGCAATTTGTAGATAGACTGCTGAAAACAACTATGGGACAATGGTCTAAAAAAAAAAAAAGAAATATGGAAGTGTTCCACCTTGAAATTTCCACAGAATATATTTGCAGAGACGATTTTGTCTATCCTCACCTTGCTATTTAACAGCAGCTTTTATATGGGCTTGCTACCCTTTAATTCATTTGGACCTCTGTTTTTGTGTTAAAGGTACAAATTAAATTGTGTATAACCCGGGCTGTTGGTAAATTTAGTATTTCCTTGTATCATATACTGTATGTGACATGCCTCTCCAGGGCACACTTTTCTTTCTGAACCACCTACAACTGTTATCTAAATCTGAGAGCGTACACCACTATCTGATGTTCATATATACAGTGGGAAGTGACTGACCTTTGACATTCAACATGACACAGCCATAGTGTTGCCTTATTGCTGATGCGTGTCTCATAAACACATCCATACATAGGCTTCAGGTTTCAGACCTCTTCCCATAATTCTTGCACAGCATTCCTCCACATACTGTACACAAATAAATATGACTGCACAATTAACTTTGACCTTAATTACTTCATTAAAACTCAATAGGTTCTTAAGGCTGAGCTGGTCACTTACAGAACCTTTAAATTGTTCAATAATCGTGGTTTCGATGGACATAATCATACACTCTCCTTGGCTGTCCCTGAGATCTATGTAAACAAAACAAAAAAAAGACTAATTTGTGAGCTTCCATCTTGATCATCCACCAATCACAATTATAACAGAGGGAAAGAGCAATGTAGCCTTTTGGTCATCAATCAGTTCTAGCAGAAACAAGGTAGCTGCCCTTTTCAGCTCTAAATGTCTTATCAATGTTACCACTATTTGAGAAACAAATTTTAGCACACATAACACTGTTTTCAGAAAATGAAAAACTGTAATAAAATAAACATTTCAAAAGAAACTACTGTGTAAACAGGTATATGTACATGCAAAACTGTAAAAACAAAATGTGTTTTTTAGTTTAAAACAAGAGTAAGATATGTTTTCTTTTGCGTGTGTCACTGAATCCAGGTTGAGCTGCAGCAGCCTGCTGCTTTGCAGTTTTCTGATCAAAATGTTTAAGGGGAGTCTGCAGTAAAGGTGATGGGGAAGACCTAGCCCCCACTGGGGAATTGGGAATAGAGAACTGCTGCATGGTGGGTTGAAAATAAAATGACCTTGCAGGTCAGTATGTAAACAGAACAGGGGAGAACAGAAAATGTACAGAGATAATTTGTCTTTCATTCATTTTAGATCAGCGAGATTTCTGCCCAATGCTCCAATTTTGATCAAGAATGCCGCTGACAGTCCTTCTTTAACCTTCCTCTCCTTGATTTAAAGAACTTTATTTTATAGAAATACATCTAAGAAGCAAATGTGATGCTATTTAACAATAATATAGATTGTTCGGGCTTCATTTCAATTTACTTCATGTGTGTTAATAGCCTTAGTTGTGAAAAAAAAAACAAAAAAAAACAAAAAAACAAAAAAAATCCAGCTGATGCATTATGTAGACTCTCCGGTTCATACACAGGGAAATATTAAGATAAAATTGTTGGTGTTGCGTCAGTGAAATGATGGAAGAGACCCTTAATGTAACCTAAAGGGATTTGTAATTGGAGTTGATGAGGCAAATCAGTCAATACTACCAGACTTCATGCCACATGTCTGACTCATTTTTTTTTTTTTATAAAACTCTTACTAAATCAATATTTACATGATTAATTGAAGCATTTAGTTTATCATAACATTGGGTAATTGATGAATGACATAAACAATTATTGATTGATAGAAACTACTTCCAAATGGCGCTTTTCTGAATTTCAGCAATAAAATGGCATTTAAAATATTTACAGTAACTGTATTGTCTATGTTTCTGCATAAGTGTAAGGCTAGATACAGTTGTGCATTCTGGCTAATAGTTCTTTGTAAAAGAAGGGATTGGTTACCTTATTAGGAAAGATATGCATAGTGGCAAACTACTTACACTCAACTGGTAACTCTTTATATTAAGGTGCTACTTATTAATGTTTTATAAATGTTTTATAAATATATAGATGCTTAATAATTATGTTCAGGAGGCTGTGTAACCTGGAGGTCCCATATTCAAATCCCAGCTCAGCCACTGCCTCATTGTGTGACCTTGAGCAAGTCACTTAACCCTCTTCTGCCATGTCTTTCGGGTGAGACATTGTTGTAAGTGACTTTGCAGCTGATGCATAGTTCATATATCCTAATCTCGTATCTTGTAAAGCGCTTTGTGATGGTGAATGCGCTGAACATATTTAGTGTGTGATGCCATATACTAAACACCTGGCAATGGTTTACTATGACCACATATATCTATATACAGTCACAGACAAAAGTATTTGGAAAGTGATTCCCATAATTTCTTATTTATTAAGGCTTTGGTCCAGTTTAACAGACTTCAGAGGATTCAAACGTGGCAGCTTGCCTTGTGTCTGGGACTCCACTGCGCCCCCACATCACTCCGGTTCTGAGGGAGTTACATTGGATCCCAAGTCATGAGAGAATAGATATTAAAATCCTTTGCACTGTTTATAAAGAGTTAAATAGAGTTGGACCAGCCTACCTTCCAGCTGTTCTTCCTGTTAAAATGAATACCAGGAATTTACGATTGAATGGTTCCCTCCATATTACTCCTCCTCTTTATTCACAAATTAATTTTGGAGGCCACACCTTTCAGGCCAGAGCAGATCATTTATGGAATTTGGTGCCAGTGGAAATTAGAACCTCTTCTAGCCTTCTTAAGTTTAGAAAGCAAAAAAAAAAAAACTTTGCTTTATCAAAGAACATTTGTGTAACTTTAAAAAAGCTGGAATGCTTTCAATAATTTCATACATGACTTGAAAGTGTAGAAGTTTGTGCAATATATTTACGTTGTACTGTACTGTGTGTGTTTATATTATTTATGATGTTTTATATGGTATTACATGTTAAATTATTTTAATGTTGTTTGCCTTGTACAGCGGATGCCAGTTGTTAAGTGGTGCTATATAAAAATGTTAAATAAATAAATAAATAAATAAATAAATAATTGTTTTACTGAAAGATATAAATTAAAGCAGAGTGGTACGATATCAATAAGTCACTCAAGGCCAAATTGGAACTCAGACACAAACATTTAAATATACCTTTTCAATTAGTTTATTTGCATTTGAAATGAGGAATTATTTCCCTTTGATAATTACCCCAATGAGATTAACAACATGGAATATTACAGACTGTAAATCCACATACAGTCTGGAGCAAACCAGTGTAGTGGTATTGAAGGGCCCTCTTCACAAGCGTTTAACTATTGAATTATTTAAACAACTGTATCATTTTGATGTATTATTGAAACTGTTACAGACTGCTTTTCTAGTTTATTCAGTTTATTTAGAAAAAAAACAGGCCTTGTTTAAAGTCTTGAAATACTTGATTTTTTAATAGTTATTTTTAATAGGATGAAATGTTTAGTATATATCAGTTTAATGCTATTTTCTGCTAAAAATTCACCATAAATAATATTAAGCTGAGCTACAAATCCTAAAATGTTATGAGACTACATTATTACAAGACTCCTTGAAATATCTATTTTTTTTATAAATGATTAAACAACAACAAAAAAAAAAAACCTAGGACTAGGTTCACTTCACAAACAGTATTTTGCACTACTCTTATCACATCAAATGTATTCATTTTGACAGTTAAAAATAATTATGTTTCGAGATTTGCCATAAATAAATGGGATCTAATCCAGCTTACAGTTGTGGGTGGTCTTCATTACTCATTAAGCTCTTGCTAAACAAGACCCAAAAGAATGCATTTAGACAAAACCAGGTATGACTCAGACAGCAACAGTTTAGGACCTCTTTAATATGCTTCCTCTGAATTCTGAACTTACACAACCCTTACTGTGCTCTATTAACTTTCATTGTTCATGGATTTTTCAGCCTGAAACAGAATGTTCTACTACGGTTTTGTAATTACACATTCCGCAGTAAAATCACAGAAACTAGTTTCATAAGGTGCTTTAACAAACAAAAACACACTTTTTCACAAACATATCATAGTTATTTAACAGCGAATGAACTTCAGAAATGTAAACTATGCCTATTCTCATAGGGTGGCTGCTATGTGAAGTGGGCTCCTGGTCTACCGATAATTCTGGCTAAAGACTCATGTGGGAACCACACACAGAAAATAAAAACAAAATCCATTTACCAGCTCAATAATACAATTTCCACATGATATGACATCCATCATCTAATTCTCATGTGAGCAAAAGGAGTTCTTATTATACCCCTTTCAGAAATATTACATTACATGAGTGGGAATACAAGGTATTTAGAGTGGTGATATGATTTAAACAGTGAACACATGTGGATTTGAGAATGATAAATCTTTTAATAAACACATTTTGTTTCAATAAGTCTCATAGGTGCCATTATTATCTGTAATACACTCCAGCATCACTGAACGCTGGCGAATAAAGGGGAAGATTGAAATACTTTGAAATGGTAGGGATAAACCTTGGATTGTTTGATCCATATATTTCTATAATCTGATGTTTTGAGAGAACACACCCAAAACAAAATAGATAAAGTATTCATTAATGTACAAATACATTAAAAGTAGATTAGAAGTATATTTTACTGATCTTATCAGCAGTGGATCTAAATACCATCACCCTAAGTCCTTAATGTTCCAAAGGGTCATTTATTGGTCCCTTAATATCATCAAATAAAATACAAAAGGTGATAGATCAGTATATCTAATTTGCTTGTATCTAACATTAATGGTAAAAGATTCAACTCTGAAATCACAAGCTCATTATAGGCTATGAGCACCCATCTCCTCTTTAGAAAACTGTAACAATATTGATTAAAATGTTATAGTTACAAACACTGTAGTCGTTAAAAGATATGCACCTTATTCAACTGTAACTGTTGTTTGATGCTCAATACCAGCCCCATAGAGCTCCTAGATAACTGTCTGTCAATAGAAAGCTTTAATACGAACTTGATTGTTAAGTGGACAATTTCCAGTAATTAGAATCTTCATACCTGCTAGAGATAACAAGCAGGGCAGCCAAGGGCAACTCCAATAAAGATCTCAATATTGATTTTTCAAAGAATTAAGAAAATAATTAACTAAAATAATCTGAAATCGAAAGCTAGTTTCTTTAAAAAAAACAAAAACACTACAGTTTGGCAAGACCTCTCCAACTAAAATCTATTTAGATCATTAAGGGACCGTGTGTTATATTCTGTTTTAAAAAAAAAAATAAAAAAACAGCTGCATGTTTTCAGGAACACAATGTACTGTATATGAAAATATTTATGAAGCGTAGTCATCATTTCCAAAGATGTCAGAAAGTGAAGAAGTACAGTATTTTATAAAATTGGCATTTTAAATACTCTATTAAATGAAAACCAATAGCAATCCAGTGGCACTACAGTGTCAATATTACAATGGCATACGTTATTGGCAGATTGGTACCATGGTAGAAAAAGATTCCCATTTTGATATATATGGTAGGAATCAATACAAACTGGTAAAATATTGTAGTACAGTTTGTAATACATATTGTAGTGCTAATGTTTACAATAATATGATGTTATTCAAATTTTTATTTGCCCATTTTGATTTGTCAAGCATTGATCACACATTATTTAGGAAGTGGTTATTTTTCGGAGAATAATACACCTACGGTATCTACTTATTTTGATGTTGCTCAAACAATTTGATATAATGTCCCTATAAACAATTAATTCTGAGTTCAAAATACAAATTACAATATATTGTTCACAAATGCACTGTGATTTTTAGTAATTTTAGGCCTTGTTTTTTAATCAATTAGTGCTGGGATACAACTGTGTCTTTCACCTAAAAAACAACGTTGCTATGGAAATTATCTCCCTCTACCGATTTTTGACCCTAGCAGGCCCTTTATGTTGCCTAGAGGGCTTTATTGTTGACAATGGAGCTCATGTTTTCTGATTGGAAGTGGTCCAGGAGGGCACTGAAAAAGTGAACTGCAATCTTACTTACTGTATGTTGGTTTAGTAGAAGATACACATTATTTATTTATTTTTTTTACAAAATTGTTTAAAACCAATAAATAAACAATGTGCTGTGCTACCGCCTAATTAGTCCTCAGAATATTTTAAAAGGGATAAATAAGATTTCAGCAAAAGTGCAACCAAAGTATTGTGCTTTGGGCTGTGAGAAACATTGAATAGTCATATATATGAGATGTACTCTAAGTAAAAGGTTGGCTAAAACAAAACTGTATTTATCGGAACCCAAATCACTACATTGGTAAGCCATATCTGAGGCATCTTTTTAACATCAGGGCTTTTATTTATGGAAATGCTTACCGCATCCTGGTCATTATTGCAATGAAGATTCTTCTTGAACTTTCCTTTATTTGTTATTTAACTCTCAATATGAGAGTTTCAGATCTCTCTCAGAGTCAGACCGACACATTTAGATGTTATACCTATTTGTGTGCAGAATCATTCTAACTGTGGGGGTGCAATATATCTAATAAGTGAATAAAGCCAGCAAAATTATGTTTTTGTCCATACTAGTATGTCATGGAGATAATTGCACACAAGTAAACTATGTGAAACAAGGATTAAAGGAAGCCTTTAACCTCAAGGTCATGGAATACCAGGCCGAAGCTCTGTTTTCAATGTTATCCCAATAGGCGTTGAACTGTTATTCAGTTAGATATAAACTTTGGTTCAATTGTATTTTAAGTAAATTCAGAGAATGGCTTCAGGACATCAAAAAGGAGATCACCCTCATTTTTCACCCATACCAAAGTACTGATTTGGATCAAATGATAAAGTTCAATACATTTACAATCAATTACAAACTTACTATTCATTTTGAAAGGAATCTGTAAAATATTTACATAGCACAACATATGTGTGTTTCAAAAGACAGTGTATCATTATTCCATGGGTAGTATATTACTTTGTTGGGCATTTAAAATAAATCTGTGTTTAATAAGGTTTAGAACATTTAATAGTGAATCAGTAATGTGTGGCAATAGTCTTAAGGTGATTTCTACCGAGTTGTATGAAAACTAAGCAACTTCCATATCACTGTCAATAGGACATTGGGCCACCTTGTTTATCTGATGATGTAGATATCCTTCTGTCTGGTGTAAAGATTCTTAGGGCCCTATTACAGCAAATATTCAGTGAGAAATAATAATTGCAAGAAACAACGCTGAACAAACATCTAACTGTGACTTACTGCAACAAAGTTGTGTGATGTTTAAATGCTGTTTTTTACTGATGTATTTCTTACGTCCACTAGGGGAGGAGCGTTGCAGCTGTACTTACGAGTGACATGTTTGAGAGCTTTATTGAGGTCTCAGGGGTGCTTTAAACTGATGAGTTTTAAAAAAAGACAACAGGATGTGATGAATGAAAGAGAAAAAATGGGGAATCTGAAAAATTGAAGAAGAACTGGGTTAATAGGATTATCATAAAACAACTGATATTTTACAACTGTACCAGTTTGCTGTTTAATCTTTCATGTTTATATACAAGAAGCTTAAAAACTCCTCTGCAATCCCAAACAAATGTGTCACCTCAGAATTTCTTCACATCATAATGAACCAATGTTGAATGCCCATTGGTTTAAATTCAAATACCCCTGATTACACGAAGGTTAAGATTTACTTACCTCAAGAAGATTATTGATTTATTTGCAATGAGGTAAAACCTGCACTCATAAAAACAAAATAATGTAACTTCCAATTTTGGATATACATTTTAAACAATACTTGTATTGTTTTATATATATATATATATATATATATATATATATATATATATATATATATATATATATATATATATATATATACACACACACACACACACACACACACACTGTAGGGATGGTGTGTCTTGAGGCATGGGCAGTGTTAGGTTTGCACCACTCATAGTGCTTTGAGTTTTGGCCAAAAAGCTCTATCTTGGTCTCATCTGACCACAAAACCTTTTCCCACTTTCTGGCAAACTCCAGACGTGCTTTCAGATGGTAATTTTTGAGTAACGGCTTCTTTCTTGCCACCCTCCCATACAGGCCAGTGTTATGCAGAGCTCTTGATATGGTTGACTGGTGCACCATTACTCCACTCCCAGCCACTGAACTCTGTAGATATCAAAGTGATTGTTGGCCACTCTGTGGCTTCTCTCACAACTTCCACTTCCTGATTATTGATCCAACTGTGCTCACTGGGATATCCAAACACTTGGATATTATTTTGTACCCTTTCCCTAATCTATGCATTGGTATTACTTTATCTCTAACTTCTGCAGAATGTTCTTTGGTCTTTGGTCTTCATTTTCCTTCAGATTCACAGCCTTACCAATGATCTTTCAACAGTGGGGTTTTTATCCAGAAAATGTGACAGCAACTTTAATGGTTCACAGGTGGAGGCCAATGGTAAGGTAATTGTGTCCTCATTAGGGCAATTTCCTTCATCGGTGCAAACTGGGAGCTTCCACAGTACAGGGGTTAAATACTTATGCAAGCAAGATATTTCCGTTTTTTATTTTTCTTAAAAATATTTACCAACATAAAACCAATGTCACCTTACAATAATTGATTCTGAGTTTAAGTGTTTTAAAATAAAATATCAAACAGAACGAAATTTCAGTGTACCATTTGGAATTCAGTAATATGAGAGAATTGGTCAGGGGTCTGAATACTTTTGCAAGCCACTGTATACACACACACACACACACACACACACACACACACACACACACACACACACACTGTGCCATGAAAAAGTATTTGCCCCCTGTCTGATCTTCTGCATTTTTGCACATTTTTCACATTGAATTTGGTCAGATCTTTTTGTGGGTTGTAGTAGTATCTACAAGGAGTCAGAGTGAAACAAATGACACCAAAGTTTGGTGCTTCTTTCATTTGTTTGGTGTGCAAGGTAATCAAACATGCAATTCTCAGGTGTGAAAAAGTTATTGTCCCCTAGTTAACTCCAATTAAATTAAAGGGATATTAAAGGGATAATTAGGGTCAGCTATGAGGCCATCCGTCTGTGAGCTGAAGCTGAAGCGTAGCTGGGTCATGCATCAAGACAATGATCTGAAATAAACAAGCAAATCTACATCAGAATGGTTGAACAAGAAATTTAAAGTTTTGGAGTGGCCTAGTCAAAGTCCAGACCTAAACCCCATTGAGATGTTGTTGCAGGACCTGAAACGAACAGTTTATGCTCGAAAATCCACAAATGTCACTGAGTTGAAGCAGTTCTGCATGAAGGAGTGGGTCAAAATTCCTCCATGGCGCTGCGAGAGACTGATCAATAACTACAGGAACCGTTTGGTTGCAGTTATTGCTGCTAAAGGTGGCGTAACCAGTTATTGAGTCTAAGGGGGCGATTACTTTTTCACACGGGGGTATTGGGTGTTGCATAACTTTCTTTAATAAATAAATGAAATAAATATCAAAATTTTGTGTTATTTGTTCACTCAGGGTCCCTTTTATCTAACATTAGATTTTGGTTGAAGATCTGATAACATTCAGTATCCGAAATATGCAAAAATACAGAAAATCAGACGGGGCAGATACTTTTTCACGGCATATATATATAATATAATATATATATATATATAGATATATATATATATATATATATATATATATATATAATATATATATATATATATATATATATATATATATATATATATATATATATATATATATATATATATATATATATATATATATATAATGTTACATAAAGTTCAAACTGACGAAGACCGTTGAGTGAACACAACAACTTGTGTCACATCATGGACGTGGACATTTTTGTTTTAATACAATTTATGTTTGATCAATAAAATAAAATAAAAAACTTTAAAATCTTTGAGTAGCGTGGATCACTAGAAGAACAATCACTAAGTGTGATACCTAGCTTGTCTCTATACAACTTGGACCACAAGGAAACAAGGTTTGATTAATCATTTTCAACATGTTTTTGTGAACCAACAGAGATAATTCCTTTCAAAATAGACATTGCCTTATATTGGTCAGCACCTCTGTTTAAACGTAAGTATTGCAGTGCACGAACGGGTTTTCTTGCTTTTTTCACCAGGGCTGCACATTTGACATAGTTGTAAAAGCCAAGTAAATTGATCCAAATGTCTCCCCAATGTAAAAGTAAACGACATTGCCTTTTAAATGGTACTCAGTTGATCCCTAACAATTCATTATGCAGTCATCATTTTTGAACTGAGGGCCATTTGTTTGAAGTCTTGACAGTAAATAAATATTCAGATCAAGTAGACAGTCTACTAGAGCTAGTCTGTGGTTCATAAATCACTCATCTGTACATCCCAGTGACTAATGTTCCTTCCTTAACGAGGGCAGTGCAACCTACCAGTGGTTACTTGGACTGTTATTATTTGTGGCTTTGAACTTCAGAATAATATCCTGTTCTGTATGTTTTGGTTTTCAAAAACAAGTCTGGTCAAATATATACTGATTCTATTGTTCAGGGGTTATTCCATGTAAAAGCAAGGAACTCTTTAGTATCTAAAACATAAAGATGGAAGTATTTCCAATGACTTTTTTTGGTTTACTGTTTCTGGATAACAGTAAACTGGTATGTAATGTTTGTTGCTTGCTGCTGTAGGCCAGTTTATGCCCACCAGTGTTTACTGGTAGAAAATGCTGGCAGACAATCCTGCAACTCAGTTAAGAGGCAGCTCTGACAGAGGTGATTCACATAAGAGGGTTTTGCTGTATTTAAAAATGATACAGTTCCCGAATACACAATGTTGTCTATCTCAAAGTACACTGCAAATGGTAGTTAAGAGACTAGCATGGAATACAATCAATTCAGCATGCTGATAATTGTTAAAGTAAGTATATTGGTAATTAGTTATGCACACTAATGTTCCCTTCCGCATGTTTGGAGAGCTTAATTACATCTCTTGATATTTTCAGATCACGTTTTTGTATTTACAAGGACCCTGACATTCCACATGGGTGTAATGGAATATTCATTGACGGGCATCTTTATTATCTAAGTATGACCTCTATTTATCTGATGTATTGGGAAGCTCTCTCCTTTCCAGTTGTGTTTTTTGCTCATTTTCAATCTGCTTTCCCTAATTTCCATGTATTTTTATTACAAGCGCTTCAGGAATTATTTGTTAAAAAGCTTTATGCAAATGATAATTACCAATAATTAAAAGCCTGGCTGCTATAAAAGAGAGTGGTATTGCCGGAATGTTTTTATAAAAGCAAATTAAAACAAAAGATTGAACTTATATTAATATGAAAGGACCGCCACTGCCAATATGAATTGGACAAAAAATTAAATAAAAACAACTCAGTTGTTTAAAACACTGGAAGGAGCACTCTCCTAAACTCCAGTGATGTTTTCATGATTCTGTCTAGTGTACTTGGCTCTCCAGATGGATAAATTATGATTCTCCCCCCAATCCTAATCGCAATTCAGTACAGTTTGGGGGCTGGCTTCCTGCACATACACACTATATTACAGGAAATTGCAAAAGCAAAGGGCAGGGTCTATAAGATAGGAATTCTTTCCTAATTCCTAATTTTATTTCTAGTGCTATCTGTAGTCTCAAGTATGGGATGTGATCAATATTAAAATATATTGTTTAAAGATGGTGCACACATAAAACAAAAAGTATATGCAAAGTTGAAAAAAAGTGATACTTTACACTTTGCAAAATTGCAAGTGGGCAAGTTCATTTCATTTCAAAAAGTTCAGTTCTACAATGGCAGTTACATTAATGGTGAAACAACTTCTATCATAAATATGTATTTTTTGTCTGTCACTTGTAGGCAAAACTTCCATAATAGAGATCCTTGTCATGAATGCAATCTACTTTAATGTCATTACTAGGAGTTCTTGACAGTTTGGTCATGAAACTGTTTAGACATTAGTTCGCTTTGTTAACAGTCTAGAAAAGCTTCATGAAAATCAAACCTTTTTGGTTCATGGAAAAACAGACAGAATAAAAACATTAAAGAATTGTGAATAAGCGCTGTATCACAAGTACAATAAGACACTGAAGGCCTTATTTTTACAGTGTTTCCTTTATTCTTTAATTAACTCATATTTTTGAAAGGAGAAAATGTATGCTACTGTTACAAACATTTATATGAAACACATTAAGAGTATGTAAGAGAACTTTAAATATATAACATAGATGTTTGGTTTTAGTTTTGTAAAATTAGCAGAGGTTTTACCTCTTTCAAAAAAATAGGAGTTTATTAAAGACTGGAGTAAACCTATTAAAAATATTGCCCTGAATGCTTTATGTGGTACTTTTGTGCTAGAAACATGCTGACTCATCACAACAGTATGGATGAAAGTATACAATATGAAACACCACAAAATGTAGAGCCATAGATCAATGTTAAGCCATCCATATGTCACATAGTCTGCTTTGATTTTATATTATTGTCTGGATATTTTATAACTATAAATTAAATATATACATACATACGTACATACATACATAAATACATACATGTATATAATATGTAGGACATACAATGTCACAATATTGTCAACATAAGGCTACATCACCTTATTTTACAAAAGCGTGATAACAATGTTTCCCATTTGAAAGAAAATGTCATTTCCAAGCCCTTAGTGGAACAATCACCCTGGCTGCTCTAAGCAAAACAATGGATATGTGTCCAACTGCACAGTATTGAGTGTATAGTGGTCACTGCTGACAACAAACAAGGGTGTTTGTTTTAAATATGTGTGAAAATGTAACATTTTTCAACTACACTCAGGAATCTTGACAGCAGAGGCCCGACAGACCTTCTCGTTGAATGACATAGCTTTATCTGTGTTTTGCAACCCTTTTGATATAAAAGGCATCTACAATGGATGAGGAATAAGGCACATTACGGTCCACGTTATATTACACTTAAGAACCTCAATTGAATTTTCAGCTCCCAATTTGGACACAGATGTTTCTCTTTCTAAAGTTTTATGAACATGAAGAAGCTGAAGTGGAACAAATCAGAGTTGGATTTTATTATTCTTAGATTGCATGGACTTTGCAGACTCTTATTTTAATTAGCCAATGGGTTTCCAACACCTCACTTTTTAGTTGGGCATATTTTCTTTTTTTTCTTTTTATTATTTATTTATTTTAACATTTCAAAATTTGTCAACATTTGCCCTTTTTCATCATAATTTTTTCAAACATTTAAAAAAAGTTCATGTATATATAATATATATATATATATATATATATATATATATACACACACACACACACACACACACACACACACACACAAAACACACACAAAAAAAAAAAAAATGTTTTGTATTTGTTAAAGAATAAACTTTCTTTATTAACCAAAGTTAACATTTGTATAACCGACTGTGTACTATTATGTAAATATATAATATAAATTATATATATATATATATATATTATATATATATATATATATATATATATTCCGTCCTAGAAATTTGGGCATGATTGCTTAAAACCAAATAACTATTGCCCTGTGATGCTGTTTTCGGTCAATAGTTTGTTTCTCCCTCCGTCCACCTATCCGCACACAACAAATAAAAATGCCGGAAAACCCGCAACTGGCTTATTTAATTATTGTCATTTACTTGACTGCAGACCTTGATTCATAATGGGAAACTAAAGGCCCCTCGGAAAGAACTAGTTACCTGTGGCTACGGGCGTTATAGTCCCCTGTCGGTAACTATAGTTCTTCCCTCAGGGGCTATAGTTTCCCCACTATGAACCTCCTCTCCAGTCTATATTTTCTGTAAGTTTAATTACAATGCAATGTTTTTTTTTTTCTAAAATAGAAGTTAAAATGCTGTGCTAAGGATCAGCAATTATTGTAATGGTAATATTTTACAGTGTGCATACCTCTGCATCAATATGAATTTCAGTAACTAAAAATGAGAAAAAAAATCTAATGACATTAATTATAATATAGTATGCGAATTTTAGTTGGATAGCGTTTTACGGTGCACTCTAATAGAGTAAGATGAGAAGACGATACATTTAATTTGATTTCGTTTTAAGTGCTGCTGAGTATTCTAACACTCTAAATATCATTCCCACACCCAAAAGATATCAAAGAGAGAGAAATGTTCTGATAGCTTCTGAAAACCCATTCTGCAATTACTGTAAACTGTGCGTCTGCAAATAAAAACCTGGATTTTCAATAGACACATCATTAGCAAATGGCTTTATTATACCAATGAGTATTAAAAGATTGCCACACTTTTATTAAAAAAAACAAAAAAACAAAAAACAAAAAAAACACAACACGGGTATATAATGTTATAAACTATTTATTTATGCTTTTTTGTTTTTTTTTTCTCACAATTTACAGTAACAGCACCACTATTTTTTATCTGATGAGATCAAAGATGGCAGGTCCAGGAAAAACAAAAACAAAAAATAATAAAATTCAGAATGTGGTGTAAAATTAAATTGTCCTGAACTGTTGGCAGATAGTCTTTAAAAAGAAATTCAAAACCAATTCTAATGATATAGTTCTTAAATTGGTGACAAATAAAAAATAACTGAGCCTTTGTGTGATTTGGAATTGTATTGAATGTAGAGCTCCAGAAAAAAAGATGGGGAGTCAGGGGTGCACAAGGTGTCATCATGATTGATGTTCTGCACTGGTGATAACCTCTTAATCGAAAGGACAAATAAAATAACCATGCCACCCAAAACAACATTTACCTGCGAGATGCTGATTCAAAACAAGCCAAGTCTGCCTGAAAAAACTCCAATCTGATCAATGGGGAGTAGCCTAAAAGTTGCATGTGATACGCATGCATTACCTTTTAAATGTTACCTCAGGTTCAATGTACAACTAAAATGGGAATTTGTATCATTTGTTTTAGAAAAATCTACATTTTAATTGCTGTGCGGGTACTTTAAGATGTAGGACTACACCACTGCCAGCACACGTAGTGTAAAGTAATTCAGGGTTATGATGGAACATAGACCGAGAGACCTCAGGACCTGGAGGACCAGATTGTGCACCTCTGCTCTATGGAACTGTTTCAATTTAGGGTCAGCAGTTCTTTTCTAGTTTTATTGAAATAATGTAAAGCATTTGTTAACTGTTACCGGTGCTAGTATGACAATGCATTGCTTCTGTACAATGTCACAGTGGTAACATTTTCATTTTTTGACATATCAATATGCACAGGTATTCTGTTTACAGTATCTGTAACTGTACAGTAACTGTTTTGACATGAAATAAAAACAAGAGGTAGAGAAATCACTGTGGCGAACCACGTAAGCTGTATGTTGCACCATTGGGTGCTAAATCCCAGATGTTTTTAATTATAATGCAGGTCCTACTTTGAAGGATGTACGATTTACCTGCCTCTTGGACAGCCCACCCAAGAGTTCTCATTTCCTATTCACATTTGAGCTGAGTCATCCGCAGCTGTGTACTCTGAAACCACAACCTTCCAATTTAAAAGGGCCTTTGCTAACCAGAATAGTGTTTGGTACAAGTACCCATAATTCATCTGCTTAAAAAATAAAATAAAATCAGTAAAATTGTCACACCAGTCTAAACAAAATGTATGAGGGCTATTGTTACAAGCTATACCAGTGTTCTGCAATAAAATAATTGGAAACACACTGTGCATTATAACTCAAGAGTTCCATTCAGCTCTCTGATCGCAGTAGCTTCCAGGTGCATACTGTATGCTAGGCAGAAGTTGTCTGATGCATCTATTTACAGCCAATCAGATTAATGCTTATGTCCCCGTAACATCACCAGGAGACATGATACAATGATGATATCGATGGCAATTTTACCTGTTTTTTAAATAAAGAGAGACCAGACGTAATTGACATGTTTCCCCACTGTTTGATAGACACTTTAATACACATAATTGTATGCAGGCTATACTGTTATGCAGGAATTAATAACAAAAATGTATTTGCTCTATAAACTCTGCTAACATGATCATATGGACCTGGATGGAGTTTTAATTGCTTCAATTAAACAAGTTAGAAGGAGCTTGGAACCACATAGACTGGACGGGACAATAGAATATCAATTGTTTTACAAAACAATCATACATGGGCACTAAACAAAACAAGTTTACCTTAACATTTCATGTGAAGCCATCTGAACTTCATTACACCACCTTAGATTCATTAACTCCCAAAAGCCAAGAGGCTGTTGGCCATGTTAGTACTTGGGTGGGAGACCACACAGGACCAGATGAGGGCACTCAACCTTTTCCCTAGCATTGTGACAGTGGGGCCATTTATTGCATGAAACATGAACCCAGTGTATCACACTGTGCAACCAAAACAGCAGAAATTACAAATCCAGCAAAGCAAGTCTTTACTGAAAACTGGAAGAGCTAAACATACAAAAAAGAAAGATTGATGGAGCATTGGGTTAAAACAAGGCTATGTGTACTGTGTTATTTATGACAAGGAGCAGGCAAACATAACTCTTTAGCTAATAAAGATGGGCACTTTTAACTGTGTTGCACACTGTTTCAGTGTTGTATGTCATGCTCTGTTGGTTCACTCTCTAAAAACACCACACAGGATGCAGCTCCTTCTCTGTTCTTATAATCTTCTAATAATCTCCAGGTAAAAAGGCTGCTGTTGTATTTCTGGGTGAAACAAGGATGAAAAAAAAAATGTTTTTTTTGTAGGAAAGCAAGAATGTCTGTACTGAAATGAGCTCAGACACATAACGAGATACATATGTGATTGGATCAACCTAAAACAACATTTTTTCTTCAATGGCAAACAAAGAGCATATTTAACTTGCAGCTTTGAGGAGCAAGCTAGCAATATCTCTGTCTTACAATTTGCCCAGTTTTGCCTAATCTATAGATGTTGAATAGTGTATTAACAATACAGAATAATTTTAGACTTGTGCATGTCTGAGCCTATTGAACTGTCTTAGTGGATTTACTCTGTGAGAAAAATGATCTCTTCTCACACACGGTGAGGAGAAAAAAGAGAAAGAAAATATTAAAGTGAACTGAGAGCTGGTGACATTAACCATAATCATTACAAGTACTTTCAACTGCCTTTCCCCTGTGGGAGATGTTGTTAGAATATAACTCTGCTCCATAGAGGGAGATCATCCCTGCCCATATGGAAAGAAGACATATCTTCAATATATTATACATATATGCAATGTAGACTGTTGTATATGTTACATATATGCATCACATATCAATATATTGATGTACATATGTTCTTAATGTGTTATAAATATAAGGAAAACAGGAACATGCTTGATCAAAATTAATAATATCATGCACCCTGATCTGTATGCCAGAAAAAGATAGGTGAATGTGTATGTGTGTGTGTGTGTGTGTGTGTGTGTGTGTGTGTGTGTGTGTGTGTGTGTGTATAGAGAGATAGATTAAATAAGGAATACATTAAAAATGTTCATGAAAATGTTGCACACGTTTATATACAAAAATGTGAGTTAATGCACTGATTCCAAATAGGAAAATGACGAGAATAATAATTACAAGATTTTTTTCTTTATTAAAAAAAAATAAAAAAAAATAAAAATTTATAAAAAATTATAAGTTATATTTTTATCATACACCATAAACATTTTTGAAAATTGCATAAAATCACTTTCTACTTAAAGCTGCTTTTTACCTGCAAAGCGTATATCAAACACACAGGTTGTATAAGATACAAGATAGTGTAGTTACACAAGACACAAGTAAAGCTGCCTTAGCACCCATATCATCTCATTGTAACATTTCACCAGGGAACAGCTCTTGAACAAATATTAGATTGTCTATCAGTTATACAATATTTGGGACATATCTTCAAAGTATTTACTCCAGTCTTTATTAACTACTATTTTTAAATATTGTGTTATCTTTTCTGTGAAGGACAAATCGTAGAAATTATATTTATATGAATGTGTTTACTGTCGCATTTTATAGTCTGGTTACAGTGTGTAAGTATGTACATGTGTTATATACACTGTGTGTATATTCGAATATTAATTTCCACATATTTCTTAATTGGACAATGCATAATATATGAACATATGTAGTCATTTGTAAAAAACATTCACTAAATGAATGGATATATTTTCATTATAAAAAAAAACATATAATTGAGTATAAAAAGAAATTTAGAGTATATAAAAAAACACATTAATTCCATTTAAGGTATAAAAACATAACATTTAGATGTGTAAATCTAATATATATAATATATATATATATATATATTATATATATATATATATACAAAGTATAAATAAATAATGCATGTAGAAAACATATATGGAGAGCAATATGTGTTACAATGTATTGGATTGTGGATTTTAGGAATAAAACTTTTATGATCAGTAAATCGGGCCAATTTCATGAACAATCCGTATATAATTTATGAATGAACATATATGCGTACACATATAAAAGAAATGAAGAACAATAACAGCATATAACTGTTACATATATTACTTTTTATATCTGTGAAATATAAGTTGTTTTCGTATGGATGGCCATTATTCTTACAGCTCAGTACAGAGCCTTTTAGCACTTGCTTTCTTTGTTATCACAGGGAATGTATTGTATCAGAGCAGTTTCCCCAGAGCAAGTTTGGCTCATAACAGAAGGGGTTATCAAGCAAACTTAATAATGCAAAATTATAAATAAAAAAAACAGCCCACTGTGAGGATTGAAGAATGGACGTAAGTCATTGGGTCGACAGACTCATACAAGGCAATGTATAAATGACAGGCATTTAATTGTCACAATGTCAGCTCATGCGATGGGATCTAACGTTTCTCCAGTAGATGTCCCGTAGCATCAGTCATACAGTTATTTAAAGCCATTGGATGAAATATGTCATGTTAGGGGACTGGATATTGCAGTGCTCTGAAGTGGGGTTTTAAATCAGTGTACTTGCGCCTTATGAATCTGTTTGGGAAGTTCTTTGAGTTTAGAGCTTTCAGCTCAATCCATGCTGAGAAGCTGCATTGCTGAAGCTCTATGTCATATTGCATAACCTCATATTTTATTGTCTTTCTATAAAAGCATTGCTAAAGTAAAGAAAATATTGGGGGAAACCCCCCCAAAAAACTCAGCAATATAAATGAAAGCAATACAGAGGCCTGTTTGCAGATTTAGAAGATTTAAAAATAGTTGAAGTGCTTTTTAATGATACCCAGAAGAGGATATTGCAAAAATTGGTAATCTTCATAGAATTCAACGATTACAGGTATTAACAGCATTATGATCCTAGGGGAACGTTATGAAGCAAGAAAGCAGCTAGATTTGTATCAACTTAAAGACTTCACAATCATCATCTGCATAAATTAGATGGGGAATTGTATTACTTGCTTGAACAATATATTTGGAAATTATCTTAGAAGGCTTACTTCAGAAAATATTTTTTCCTCATTAAAAGTGAATGACCAATTATTTCACGTCACCTTGTTGTTAGGATTTTGGTTCGTAAATTGCTGTGTTCTTACTAAAGCATAATGTCACATAGACCATAGACATGTTATTTTACTTTATACACACATGTTAAATGCAAACCAAATTACTGCAACTTATTTATCTGGGAGAAACTGATAATTTAAGTAAGAAGTCCTCTGCGCACTGGCAGAAAAAAATAAATAAATCGTTTTCTATTAAACACACCTTCACTTTCTATTAAACCCACTTTTTAATCTGCCAACTTCCACTACAAGTACTTTAAACATGATTGCTCAATGATACAAAATAAACTTCCACTGAAAGCTTTTAATTGGCCAAATAACTACCTCTTTGTTTTAGTGAAACCATTATATTGATGCTTTTCTAACCTAGTGCTGGCCTTTCAGAAAGTCTGAAATGAATCTGCCACTTCTAACACACTTAGTTACCATTACCACAGCTCCAGAACCCATTCTAGCAACAGCTGGAAGGGGTTGCTTCTAGGACAGCATCCAGTAAGCTTTATAAAGGCATTGATAAAATCACGGAGACTTATTACTCCTTTTTAATCAGTGATGTATTCATTATTTAAAGCTGTGTTGGAGGACTTAAAGGATTGAGAAGAGGAAGACCAACTTCAGATGTTGCACTTGGAAGCCTTACAGATTGGAAGCAGAGTGAACCATATTATTAAGGCTACTCTGTCCTTTTTAATATTGCACTTTAGTGTTCATGATAATGAAAGACAATGGTGCTGGCTACAGCCAAGTACATTGCTTGAAGTATATGAAAGCTAGCCCTAACGACTTTGTGGCGTGCATCTCCACCCTGGCCTGCCATTCAGTTCTGGGCCTCCCTCAAACAATGACTGTGTGGTAGTTTTGTGATGCTGCACCACCTACACCCCCTACCAGAATGTAGTGATTTTGGAACAGTTAGGCTATTTAGACATATTTTTATTATTCCAGCTATCTATTCCATTAAGGTGCTGTGCCCCATATAATTATAACATAATTTTATTGAAGTAAAAGCTTGGTAGGTGTTTCCTGTGAAATGTTATATAAATAAAGGCGGTCTGCTCTTTTCTCCTTTGTTTACAAGTTTCCGTGAGTTACAAAAGCACTTGCAGATGACATCCCCACACGCTGTAGGCTGTTACAGTCAAGAGCATGTCACTTTATTTTAGACTGACAAAGTGGCAAGGGTGTGTAAAACTGGTAAGCCAACAGCCTGTGGCTCATTTCTATATACCAATACAATGTTGTTTCAGGCTAGTACGATGTCGGGAGCAGAATATATGTACATTACATGGGAATATATACAATTTATAATTACATATAAAGCATACATTAGATAAAAATGTCCCGTATATATGACTAATGATTATGCAAATGTGATTCCCAAGACCATTCAAAATACATTAATTGTGTTGCGTAGTTGATGTATTTTCAAACATGGGGGTTCAATTTGTTAGCCTGTATGTCGACAATTCGACTGGAATATAGAATAAGTGACAACTGATAGAAATAGCAGGTGATAACTGGACAAAAGATCTATTGTATTTGAACTGACGATCTCACTATATAGAATCAAACCTCTGGTTATCATGAAGAGTGCACAGAAGAACTGTGGAGGAATGTAATAAACTTCCAGGAACAATAGGTTGTCTCCTGGGAAGGGTATAGTGCTACTGTATCCAATTGAATATTTCACTACATCACATAATGGATCTCTGCAGCTTGATAATTATAAAAGCATAAAATAGCACTTCAAATTGTTTTTGTTTGTGCAAAAAGTATTTAGTACAGCAACTGATTTTACATTTACTGGGGTAATGCTTTATATTAATGTGTGTATCCATGAGAATGTTCAATAATAATCTTTGTAGAAAACTGCCACTTGTAGTTACAAAGCCAGCAGTGTGAAATGTCTTTGTAGGTATTTTCTTCAGCTTTTCGATATCCACAAAGATCACACAGAAAACAAAAACTGTCCCTGTTTCAATTGAAGACCAACTATATATGGTAGTTATATAAACTTGATTTAGTGAGTGTCATGATAAAGTAAACTCAGATGCAGACTACATTTCAAGGGCAAAAGACGGCTGCTTGATCCCTTACCGCATATCCATGTTCAATCAGATCACTGGAAAGCTGTGAATCCTATTAGAGGATATTATTACACACAGGGTGAGAACTTCTATATTGTCCATCAGTCCTAACTGGATAAAAAATTATTAAGCAAGTTGAATATTAATTTGCATAAGGGACTTCAAATAGGTGGATGTAAAATGTCAAATATTTAACCCCCTACTTAATCCTTTATCAAGCACTAAACACAATACCCATTGGGATTTCCCAACTTAAAAAAAAAAAAAAACAGGAATCTGGGAACTGGCTTCTAGCATGTGAAGGGCACTTCATTTCAGAGCCTCTGTACTTAGGTATACAGGTAAATATGTATTAATGTATTGAATCTTCACATACAAATGAGGTAACCCAAAGGACAAAAAGTGTTTTTTCAAAATAAAATATTTCACTAAACGACTCAGCAGCAGACCTTTAGGAGTGTTGTCTCTGTTGCACACAAGAAATCATGCCCCGTTACCTAAAACAGTTAACATTTCTTGGTTTCCTCTGTCGCTTCTCTCAAATGTCACCTCAAATGACTTGCAGGCTGAGCAGGGAAACTCAGTTTCTCATTGGAGCATCAACAAAAATAAAAAAGTAAAAGTGGGAATCTTTATCCAATAAGTTACCCAAAGTGAAGATTATGTGTTGCAAAAGACACAATTCAAGTCTTCTCTCTCTCTCTCTCTCTCTCTCTCTCTCTCTCTCTCTCTCTCTCTCTCTCTCTCTCTCTCTCTCTCTCTATATATATATATATATATATATATATATATATATATATATATATATATATATATATATATATATATATATATTACTCTTCACACCTCAGGATCTTACTAAATGCATTTTGTCTGTGAAGATAAGATAATGTGTCTCAATAAGATTTCTACTGCTACTGTATGATTCAATTATAAAAACACTGGTTGCCTTCAATTGCCCTGGTTAGCAACTTGCCAAACGAGTAAAAGACCCCAATCCAGGACTACCCTCTATTAAAGATGGGAACTGGTTTTAATGATGATAGAGTGAAGTTCACAGACACATTCCTTTCTCCATTTCAAGGACATGGTATCGCAAGATTTTTGGTCCTAAGCAGCTCTACCTAAATTAAACTTCATTAAGCTGCTGATCCCCTCAATCAAGAACTAGGATGTTGGTTGATCTCATCTGTATCCTGCCTGTCCCGTTTTCATAGAGTTCTCTGGGGCTTTGATATATGATGGGAGGAAGTGAAATGAAATGATACATATGTTTTCCACCAGGTAACTGGCTATGAACATTTATACTGCAGCGTTATAAGACCACAGTCCAGCATTTTACCAATTCTACTAAAATTGCAATTTTTTCTACGGTATTTAAATGACAGATTTTACTGCAGCCAGTCTGATTTCTATATGCTCATGAGAGTGGTTGCAATACCTTAACTGGTCATGCTATCAAGTTCATATAGCTTTCACGGTGCTGTTCACTCCCATTGTTGGACAGTGGCTCTATACATTTTACTATGGAGGAAAAGGATTAGAGAAAGTATATATACATAATTTTTGTATATGTTGTAGTGTATAAAATATCCTTTTGCATTCCAAAATAAGATACTTGAAATATGTAACTGCCTGTACTCTTTATAGACATGGGCTGCTGTACTACAAGTCATTGTTTGTTAGGAAGACAGCCCAGAGATGTTTCATTTGTTCCTCAAACCTGCATGGACCCTTGAACCGTGACCCTGTATCTTTGCTGGGACAAGTTTTGGAGGTTTACACTGGGTTTTAATACCATATGGGGTGAGCTTTTGTTTTCACATAATTGGCTAAGGCATGCTGGAACAGAGCTCTAACCAACACTCTCTCAAATGTGTCCAGTGGTTGTTCCTGGTTTGGGGTACTGTGCATATATTAATATATACTCGACCATGCTGAAACATTAGCCAGCAGTATTCTGGGATTAAGTGGCTCTATTAGAAGTCTTAACTGTACAGTATAGTTATATACAAAAGGAAAAAATGAATCTCAACCAGGGTAGCAGAATGCAGGTAAGATAAATCCAATCTAATAGACACAGCTTCTTTAAAACCAAGTGGATCAGCTTTAATATTCATCCTAATCTCCAACTGATAACAAATGTTGTTACCCTGTCATGGTAATTCTGCAATTTACAGTCATCCCTATGATCATACAAGGCATTTAGCATCGCAACTTTAAAACAAGATTGTACTGTCATTTTTTTTTCCTATGGTCTCTTTTACAAAGCAGAACATATCAAATGAAAGGATAGCATGTAATTATAAAGTAATATATTAACATAACCCCTTCATGGAAAGCCAAACCATTCTGTAAAACAATTAGCTCTGCAGTTTCAGTGATGTACACTTTAGATGATCTTTTTCATTATGTTTTTATTTTGTCCAAATAGCCAGATTACATTAAACATGCTGTATGAGGAACATTATTGCATAAAATAAGACTTCAACAAAGGACATAGCAAGGTATATTCAAGAAAGAATAAAGCACAAAGATATAGTTTTCAGGTAATCTTGTAAGGCTGAAGTAATCCAGTTACACAAAATCTGTTTTTGCAGCAGGAACACTCTCTCTGTAGGCTGGCTCCTATATAAAAAAAGGACAAAACAACCAGTTGTATTTTCTTATTTACTTCCTGGAAATCCAAGCTGCTTGCTTTGAAAAAAATCAAAAAGCTACTTATCCTGGTAAGAACCTGCATCAGTAGTGCAAGCCCATTAGCGGATGGGGAATGTATTGCCCTGACCCTCGGCAACCATTTCCCACATAGCCAGGCTGCTAGCTAGTCCAGAGAGACTGCCTTTCTCCAAAAGCTTTCTCGAATGAGCATTTCCTAACACACTGCTACAGATGGCAACAAGTGTAACTGGCTTATATGTAACACATTTCAGAAATCCTCATTATAATTGTTATAAATTACGTTTGAACCTCACCGTTACAGTAGCTCAAAAAACAAACAAAAAAAAAACACTGCAAGCACACCTCAAAGCAGACCTGAACACCCCCTGTCATTCAGTGCCAAGCCTTTCTAGCATGGCTGCCAACTGTGTTAAATGATGTGATGGTTTTGTGATGTGGACCTCTAGGGGCTAAGTTAAGATCACCAAACTCATTTCACTTGTGACCTGAGTTGCATTTGAAACCTAGGTCTAGATGAAAGGCATGAAAAGTGACCGTATTTTGAAGTGGCCAGTTGTATATTGTGTTTAATACTGTTTATAGTGGATCTTCTCGTGCAGTATCTGACTACAATGTTAACAAATAAACCAACCCCTCATCCTTAAAGTAATTGTAACTAACAAAACAGTTACATAAATCTTGCCTATTTTGCGCTTCTATTAGCGACGTAAGCTAAAAGAAACACATTTTACATCAAACATGTATTTTCATTTTAAAACATGATATGTGTTACAACTGTAGGTTACAGGAATTTTAGGTTGTCAGTCAGTAGAGAAGCATCTGAATGGTTACTGACAGTAAAGAAGTCATTGGTGAAATGAACAAACAAGTGCATCACTATCTGAAAGCATTGATATCAAACAGTTTTTTTAAACCAAGTGCAGTAAGAGATATCATGTTTTTTAAATAAAAATACATTTGGACATTTGAGGCATGTACTGTATAACGTATGGAGGTGCACAACAGGTAAGATTGATGGAATTATTTTGTGAGCTACAATCCCTTAAACGAGCAACTAAATGCCGGGTGCAGCAATATTTTGCACTGGACTTGGAAAATATAGCACTAGATGACACTACTTTTTAATGTTTAAAGAGGTGTGTGGCATTATTTTTGTCCAGAAGCCTATTTGTACAAATGGTTGACAACCATCATTTTCTATAAATGAAAAAAAACAACCAATGCATTTCCTCAGACTTCAAACCTTGTTAAACCTCTTGAAGATACTAAATAATACCACCAATTTAACTTTGGTTAGTAACACTGCAGTAATATACCCTCTTAATTTCATTTTATCAATTTAATCATGGTTAAAATGAATTAAATCTAGATCATACGTTAGTAAATGTCAGAGGTCAGAACTCAAGTCAACTGTTAACTGGGGTGAGTCCAAGCATGCTGGCTGCCATTATTGTTTCCTTTTTTCTTTTTCTTTGGGGGGGGGTGGGGTATGGATCCAGTGTCTCACAGCGACCCCTATCCACTGTTTTTATTAACTGTTATTAAATCTGGCACTCTGTCAATTCCTCTGCCAGCTTCCTGTGTGGGCTGGAGGAAGCGAACAGGTCCCAGAAAAGAATTATTGATGGCTTTATCAGTATGAAATACTCACAATGCATCACCCGCACACTTATGTGTGTAATGCTGGCAGTAAATATGATAATGGTCGTCACAGATCAGTGAGAGAGGTATTGAACCTTAACAGAGCAGAATAAATTGCATTTTGATTATTTATTCTGCACAATAGTCTTGGCTGAGACAGCACAGAGAGCAACCAACTTTGCTGACATCCTTACAAGACTATTACAGTCTGAGATATATTTGTGAAAGTACAAAGTTATTACATAGAAAACTCATCTCATTGTGCCTTTGTAACCATTACTATAGATATTACATATGCATTATGGTTTTGTCCCCTGGCTTGATCTTGGTAATCCTTGAGACCACCCCTAAAACACTTATTTCTTCATTCCTGAAACTCTCTATTTCTTCAGGGTCTTTTAAGACAAATGGCTCCCAAACAGGAGCTCCATTGAGCATATCAAAGCAACTGAATTGCACCTCTTTCCTCTAGCATACTTCTCATGATGACAAAGATGTATTCCCCTTAGCAAATGGCAATGTAGTACTAAGGGGCAATATGGAAGCACAAGGGCAGCTGGTCATGTCATATGTTGACACAACAATGGTAACAACATTTTTTGAACCAATACAAAGTAGAAAGCCTGTTTATTGGCAACGATGGCCACTTTGACATCACTGGCCTCTGTTTCAAAATCTATTACTATACTGTTGTCATTGCTAGTACCACTATGGTTCTAATTTTAACAGAGAGCAAAATGTATTTTCAGGGGGTACAATATAACATTACCTTGAAGTCTTAAGTATTCTCGATAAATACTATAAAATATTTAATGGTAATGGGTTAGGCACTAAAAAGGGCCTTCCATTTTAACTGCAATGTTACTTGAACTGCTATACAACCACAAAAGGTTACAAGGTTCTTTATCTGCTCAATGCATTTTTTTAATGGTAATTAATTACGTTACTTATGTTAGCATTAAATTCTTAACTTCAATATGAAGCCATAGTGATACATAAAACAAAGACAATGCATTAATATGTTATAAAACAGTTTGTTTAATATTCTAGGCACCTTTTTTAGTGGTTGCCTTTGACTGTAGTTCCATTTGTATTTGGGGTTTACTGGTTTGCTGGACTTGGGGTTTACTCTTCAACCTGTATAGCTTTGAATTTTTTTTTTTGATTCTTACTATGATTGGCTGCAGATCTGACTTGTTGGGTTACAGTTTCCTAGTAACTGAAGACATTGTGTTCTTGGAGATGTAGTTACTAGTAGAAGTTAGGGGAGGTGGGAGGGGAGACAGACAAGCTGTGCAACAAAATTTAAATTTGGTGCTTATTTCGGATTATCTGGCCCGCTGGTGGCATCCCAACGTTATTTCTCAAATTTTTCTTTATGAAGTCTCTCATTAGAATGACAAAGCACATATTTTATGGCATAATCTTTACATCGTATATTTATTACAAAAAAGAAAATAAATGATATATAACGATGTTTGAATAAAACTGTAAGTAAAATATTAGCTACATTAACTTTATAGTGATACTTGCCTATTTAATTGTTACCAGCTCTTCCTTCGGTAATTCCTTTCAAAATATATTGCATTAACAAAAATCAAGTTAGATAGAAAATACACTGTTGTTTCCGATTCTGTTGGCCTTAATATCCTTCTCTAAGGATAAAAAATACAAAAAGTCTTTCAATTTCATTTAGATCAGTCAGCCTGTACAGAACCCTTTCATTCCTTCTTGTGGCTGGGAGCAAACGACTTTATTGGCCGCCTACTTCAAATGGAATTGAACTGTTGTTTGTTAATCTGAATTCCTGGTGTTGAGGATGTAAAGGGTCCCTCATTCCAAGGCATTTCATTTCCAGGCCCTAAGGCTCAAATCTATGCAAAGCAATAAAGCAAGGGACATAATATATCCTGCATACACAAGCTCCTGCTCATTGTGTTAGAGGTGATGAAAGCATGATCGTTTAAGTAGTCACAAAGCTGATGGTAGACTCAATCCTAGCTGACTGAAACATGGCAGTCAAGTAATTCTTATTCATTGAAAATTAGATGAGAGCTTATATTTAATGTAAAGAAAATGCTTAGATGTAGAAACAGTGAGCTTATTGATACTGTTTGTAGGTCCCAAGTGATTCAGTTTTCCCTACAAAAAATATGATGTCTTATTTGGATTTTTTAAAAATAATTTACAGTGTTGTGTATCTTCCTGATCAACAAAGAACTTAATCTTTGTTAATCAATCTTCCTATGTTACGTATTTTGAATTATTGATTCAAGTATTTTCTTTACATTGTTTTTATTTTATACACACACACACACACACACACACACACACACACACACACATATATATATATATATATATATATATATATATATATATATATATATATATATATATATATATAAGAAATTAAATGTTGATTTTCAGATATGTGTTACTATCTATTGTTCCAGTTACATAATACAATGATGTGTGCCTGCAAGAATCCTGCATTTTTATGTAACATCAGGAGATTACAATAATAATTAAAACACAATAACGGTATATGATAAGTGAAGGACTGTTATTGGTTGTGTCATGTTATTTTTAACAATATTACAGAAGTTTAATTAAACCAGGTTAATCTACAATAAATGAAACTCCTTCTGTTTTCATTACAGTCGAATTACTGGTAGGTTTGCCTTGGGAATAAATGTTATTATATCTGGAAAAGTAGCCTGGAGCCAGGTAGCGCTGGTATAGATTCTCTATCATTGTTATCACTGCAATGATGTAAGTGGGTTCCAAACATTCAGACATGTAGTCAAAAATGCTGCATTCAAAGAATATTAGTACTGTGGCAGGTTTTAGGGACAGACCCAGGGTTTCACACCAGGGAAAAAGATTGCTGTTCAGCCATATGTTATATGGATGATTGAGCACTGCTATTTGGATCTTTTTTAAATTTTTTATTTAGAGATGAAAGCTGGACAATGCTGTGTTATAGACATGTGCACACATACTGAAGTGTTGTGTAGTCTGGGAAAACAACCTTTTCCTTTGGTTGGGATTTTTCATTTTGTTTTGATGAACTCCAAGACTATCGGTATGACTCTTTTAGCCAAAAAGGTTAGACAACTCTATTTCCTATCATCTGTTTGTTACTCTTTCTTTCATTTAAATCTGTTTTGTATTTATGCATCATAGGCAGGTTGTTTGTCTGTGTTTTATTTTATAATATTGAATTATACCACAAATGAACTCCAGCTTCTATTCACATCAGAAGAGATTAACAGTCGATTATCGACAACACTGCTCCAATCATAAGACTGAGGTGCTAGATAGAGTCTTTGAATGATTGATTTTAATATGAACTCACACTCAAGCAAGCACCATAGCATGTTAGAATGTTTCATTTCTCAAGATATAGCCTGCTTCAACTATTACAGTACGGTAAGTAGTGTGTCTTGGATTTCAACACCTTGAACCAAATGAAACTTTGTTAGGGCTTGGAATTAGCTTATTATCCTGCTATAGTGTTAAAGGTCTAGGATTAATAGATATTCCTCATCATAATGAAGGCTGCTAAAGCATATACTTTGTCAGTGTGCTGTGGCTCTTGTTGTGTTTTTTTTTTTGTCAGATTATCACTTCTACGATGCTTCAAAACAAACCGTTTTGCATTTGCAAAAGAACATTAATAGGGAGGCTCCCCTGGTTCCCATAGAAATGCTGGAAATCCCTCAACAAATAGGATAATATAGAGCATTCTGCTCTAAATGCTGTTTTTAAGGTCCTTCTTCAGTAAATGTACAGTATTGAAAACCCATCTATCTTACTATATTCAGCTCTCTTTATGGTCCAGGGCTGCTAATGTAATAGATTTGTACACATGTCTTGCACTTCTTGGTTTGATTAGACCTGCATGCAGTACAGTTCATTTGTGTCTTATTCTTAATAGTGGCTACTTCATATGGCAGCCTGGATTTTACCTTCAGGTAAAAGTCTGAATATTCGCTAAACATGAATTGTGTGTAAAGTCTGATGTTTTAAAATAACAACAATTATTATAATATGCACCTTGGAAAACATTGCAATACATTATTATTATTATTATTATTATTATTATTATTATTATTATTATTATTATTATTATTATTATATTATTATTATTAATCAGACATTATTATGAGACATGCTAAAAAACAATCACACTTATACAGTACAAAAGAAAGCATTGAGATAATGGGAATTCTCTAGTGTGGGAATTTATCCAAAAATAAAAAAATAAAAAAAATAAAATAAAAAAAACACCTTGGCAAGTCAGCACCAAACAACTCAAATGCCAAAATATAGTTGCTGACATCATCCTCGATTACGATTTAGATTTCTAGGTGATTCTTGAAATCCAAGTCCTGTCATGTTTTATTTGAATGACTACCTATGTCTATAACAATAGCTTAAAAGAGCTTAGCTCTGTGATAAAACTACTGGTTAAAAAGGGAAATATTCAGGCATCAGTCTGAAGTAGGCTATCAAAGCTATTGCTGGAAATGCATTTCAAAGAAAAAAAAAGAAATAATTGGGATTTCTTTTTTTTTGTCTAAGAGAAGGCAAACTAATTGTTGGCTCAACTATAAAGTGACTTCTAATATATCACAGCCATTTATCTTTAAATAATATTTAATCTTTAAAATATTTTTTTTCATGTCTGATCAACATGCAATTCTTGCCGATCAGATTTTAATTGGATAAGGTCTGCTTTTCATAGAGAGGGAAGTTGGACATTACAAACTACTGTAGCCTCCAACCAGTATTTGCGCACATTATTAACAGCTTGCTCAATCTTTTTAATACATTTGAGGATATATTTAACAAGCAAGGTGATATGAGTTTCAGATTGCATGACAAACAATTACAGCAGCCGAAGAGTTTTTGACTGCATTGTATCTTCAGTTACAGAGACAAAGCTTTCAGCTCCTGAAAGATCACTTTGATTTCTTTAGTGTTATACATCAGTACACTGCCCCCCCCCCATACATGTAATGTATGGCATGCGTCCCATTTTTCTATGTATCTGCAGAATCACTTTTTCCAGTTGTTATGAAACTTGATATTAATTAGCTGATGTTATTGAGAATATCAGATTATGGGGATATATGGAGGCATCTGTCTGTTCATCCATCCATCTATATGTCACACTTCTGCTTATATTTGGAGTTATTGTAATTAAATGGCAGGGGTTATGTTTGCGTGACTTTGCAGGTAAGTATTTATTTTTTATAATAACCTTTTATACCCCCCAGGTTGTTTGAATCTCAGATTAACCACCGGACCACCCCAGGAACCACACAGACAGGTATGTAAAATGGTTGTTTATTATGTCAAACAAAAATCAATAGAACACAGTTTTGTTTTTTTTGGGTTTTTTTCCCCCACACAGAAATGTCAACAACAAGATAATCTATACCCCCTAAAACAACAATGGTTTTACCAGGGATGCTATAATTTAATATCTACACAGTAAGTACTCAGGTAACTAAACAGTATAGTTCAGTCCCACAGGAGGATTTAAAAATGCCCCACACTGTTTAGAAGGTAGACTAATTGTGTGCACAATGCCATTAGTGCCACCTGACCTTCAATGGCTGCAGAGTGTCTCGTTCCTCAAAGTACAAAAAGCAATGTTCTCCAAAGTGGTCTTCTCCATAATGTTGGCACTTTATTTTGTCCACTGGCTCCTTGCATACTTTGCATCCACATCCCACACCTGCCTCCAGTGGGTTATTCCTCCCTCTCTTTGTGACATTGATCCTGGAGAAACAATGAAAACAATCCATCTTTAATACTCGCTGTCCCCACCCTGTCTCACTCTCTGAGCAGGGCTAATTCACACTCCTCCCCACAAGAGCATTAGTCTCCCAATCCGGCTACTGACACTTAACTCTAGTAGGTGAGAGCCTCTTTTAGCAGGGTGTCTACAGGTAATACAGCAGTCCATTTTCATTGAAATTCTTCTTCTGGTATGGAGGGAGATAGAAGGCAAGCCCTGGAGACAGACAAAAGATATGTTCCAGTCCAACAGTATACTTATTCCATTCACGGTCCCGATGTACTAGAATCGTGTAATAGTTGAAAATTAATTAGAACACCTGCATCCATCAAACGGGATGCTTACATAAACAATAAACAACTCACTGTCCATTGAGAAACAGTATTATCTTAGTCTCAGCAATGTAAAGAGTACTTCATTTTCTTTTCTGTACCCCGGAGTCTTCACTGCATTTAGTTATGCCAGTTTATTTCCATCTGCTTCTCTTCAGTGTGTTTGTTGCTTAGACTCCAGTGCTGCTTCTCTTCCTTCAGTGTCCTAAATGGCCACAATCTGGTTCCAATATGTTTTAATTTACAGCTGTGGGAGGATTGACGAGACAGTATAGCATCTGGAAGGGACATGTACAGTACAGCATATAGAATAGTTGCTAAAGCAGCCTTGTGAAGATCATGAAATTAGATTTGTACGGTATCCTGAAGCTCATGGAGACCATTATGTTTAACTTGATCCTCAAAAAACTGAACACAATGTTTTTGTTTTTTTCTTTTTAATAGATAAACCAAAATTACATTTAGGATGATAAGTAGCTTAATGCTCAGCATAGTCACCTCTGACCAAGAGGGTCATAATTAACCCTGTTTTGGACAAAATAAGGTCTTACCCCTCCTCATAGCTCTCCAGCATGTCTAGGAATCAAAACATGCCTTCATTGCTGCATGTCACATTCACAGTGTCATATTTACCTAGAAAATTGGATTAAAACAGAATTTTCCCATTTATTTTGAGCAAGGGTTCCTTTTTAAAAGGAAACTCATTCAGACGTCCCCTCTTATAGGCATGCTAATAATTAACCTATGAAAATGTAGATCCAGGACTGAGACAATTGTATTAGAGTTACAGTGTCTTCATCTAAAAAAAAGAGAGTATATTGAAAAACAGCTGTCCTAATATGAATACTAGAAGGATAAAAAGAAAAGAAAAATTGCCCAAGAAAATTGAGATAATACACAACATGTTAGATTCTGATAGCTTTTTATGTTACTCCAAATCATTATGGTTTTCAGCAGACTAATGCACTTACATTAGGAGTAGGCACATGGGCTTGTATTCTGGACTATTTAAGATGTTGAAGGGAAAGAAGAAAAAAATCATCAGAGCTTTATGATATTGTATCAATTGTACCAATCCAACTTACCATGCTGTTGTAAAGTAATGCAAATGTATAATGCATATGTATTATATGGTACATTTAGGTGCATATAACTACCTTGAAGTTGAATTCTGATGGCAATTTGGAGTAAAGCACTTTGAGAATCTAGCACACAACATCCAAAATATAGAACTCTAAAACTTTAATTAAAGGACTCTTAGTTGGTTTCTTCTAGTTTCGTAACATATTTTTCCCCAAATTGTCTCTGCTGGAGTTTTAGTGACAAGGTCAACTGACTTACCCAAGGTCTTGGGAACCTGGTTTTCAGTCCATTGCTCTCCTTGACCAGACTAATTCTGCCCTCTGAACCAGGTCAATAGCCCACAACCTTGGTGTTGCAGTTTCCTGTGCTCAAACTAACATTCCCTCCTCAGCCCTGGCCTGGTGCAACAGCCCCTCAAAAGGGTCTGAAAAGTTTATTCAGGTTCTACACACATCTAATCCTAAAATCCAAGCCATTCCAAATTGTGTGGAGTATGGACCTATGTGCATTAAGAACTTCATAGCACAAGTATGCCACCTTAGAGATCCCTGAATTGAATGGTTTAGTGATGTGATGGCACTGGCTTTAAGATCTCACGTATTGAATGTGTCAGTTCTAAGTTAAGGAGATATCAATATTAACTGACATTAAGATAAACTATGCTTCTGCAATTGTATTGGTGATAATTAACTGCACTGTAATGGCATATTAAAGAACTACAGATATGAGCAGCTACAACCAAACAATATAGTATACCCTTAAAGAGTTTTCCATGGATTTCATTTTAACATTTCACGTGTCTAAATATTATGCACTGAAAATTATGTGTGACAAAACAAGGATGGGTTCACCAGAACTCAACTGAAGCTTTTTAGTGTTTATGACCCAATATACTAATGACAAGGAACCAGGTCATTACCAATGGCTACTATCTGAAAAAAATTAAATCCTTGTTACATGTTGACATGCACAACGATCACAATTCCATACAATCTTCCAGGGAAATGTTGATGTGCATGACAATAAACACAGACACAATGAATTGTTCTTACCTTTGTATACCGGTAAGATAGTGATCAGCAGATGTGCCAGCCGCACTAGGAAATCGGGATTGTCCCAACCACATAGGGACCGTTGGCATGTATGCATTAGACATCTCCCAGACCTGCACCTATTGTTACAGTCATTGAAATAGAAACAAATAGAGGGGTAACACTGTGAGCTGTTCAATGTATCAGATTCAGGACTGAGGCCCTGGGTGTTGTTTAGAATAAATTAAACCAACATGATTTGTAGTCTTGAGCAAGAATAAAAAGTTAGACAGGACAATCTTCAAAACATTATGTCATATCAATGGAAAATAAAGACAGATGAAAATGATCACTTATGGCGTTCTGCGACCATACACTGGTTCTAACGATTGATTATTAAAATGATGAGCTTCAGTGCCTAGGTTGCCAGAGGGAAATAACAACACAAAGATAATAATGATAAAGTACATTAGAAAAGGGACAACAAGCAACTGGCTTGAAAGACATTTAAATAAACGTAATAAACGACAGTGTCTGAAACCAAATGCTGCAGCAAACAATTTACATTCCACTTGCTTCAATCAATAGCCCATTAGAGTTAATTAATCTTCTATTAAAAGGCTATCCTTAATACTATCAACGCGCTAAAGCAATTTTCTCTCATGCCTTTTCGTGTCTTGCCTGCATGGCGTACAATAGAATCTGAACTGTCAGCTGAAAAGGCGAGAATATAAAGTGTACCACAGTTTTAAATGACACTTACAAATCTCATTTCAAATGTTTATCATCACAAAATAAAATAGTTCTTAATTATAGCTCCCTGGAGAGTCAGTGACGTGTCAAAGGCAACCTTACATTTAATTAAACACAACGTGTTGGACAGTCAGTAGTTCTTGAGACCTTGTCTTTGGGACATACATAGTCACACATTTTATATGTCTTTTTCTAATCTTTACTACAATGCTTTGGTTATTCCACGTGAAAATGCATTTCATGACACACAATGCATTTGAAAGCTGAGGTAAATATTGTGGCTGTATGTTGAATGAAGTATATAAAAAATACTTTCTACCTTTCTTTAAACATACATATCATAGACAATACTAAACACGATACAGTAGGATAGTATATACCAGAAATGCTTTAGACACCAGTAGAAAAGGTAAAGACCACAATATTGAGGATGAAAAACCATTGAACAGCATGCTATCATAATGACCTGGGATATGATATTGCTCATGCAGCAACTGTTAAAGGATGCATAATGGGCTCTTAGTTTAACTATTAAACTGATACATATGGCCCTTTCTGTTGATTTACATACATTTACAGACAAAATACACTAAATTAACACCATTTTTATCCCCTTGTGGATTTATTTTGATCATTTAAATTGTATCAATGTGTGTTATACAAGTGCTAACATAAGATATAGTCTTAAACTCCAATATATGCAGTATGCAAATGTGATCCTTGAATAAACAATAAACAAGTTCATTAAGATAGTGGCCCATCCCCAAGCCAAACCAAATTCATCACGAACACCGCAAACCAGTTTTCTTAAATGTTTAACAATCAGAAGAATACTGCCCTTGCTATATCTTGTATGACTGGAAACATCTACACAGGTATCTATTTCTAGTCACTGTAGAGCAGACACCTCAGTTTTCACCTTTTGCAATACCTGTACCAGTTCTCTTGACAGATTAGATGGCATTGCCTGTATTCTGACAGTTTGAGGAGTATGCGGTCAATTATCTAGCCACAATGGATAATAATGCTTAAACTAGAATCATGTATCCGCAGCTAATTTCTTGCAGCATATGGACAACATCATCAGAGTATCTAACACTGTTCCTTAAGAAGAACACGGGCATGACCTACTTAATGGATTTCTGAAAAGTTCATACCTACAGTGATGTGTATGCGTACAAAATCTTATCCAAATGAAACAAACAGACAGCATTATTCCAGTATGTTGTGCTTTGCTTTGTCTGTAACTAACCCTTGAATTAAGGACAAAACAAAATGCATGAATATTTTAGTGCCAAAATTGACCTCCTCCTTCTACATGTACTGTAGTCTAGCCCTGTTTCAGTGCACTGCTTTTGAAGTCACATATGCAAACGGTTTTACAAGCCAATATGCATTATACTTGGATGTTATGATGACTATTTAGTTTATTATTTTGACAGTTTATTCATCATTGCATTAAAACTATGTAATTTAATAGACAGTAAATGATCACTTTTTAAAATGCTTTTGATTGGTAACAATATAAACATGCTATCTTTATCGGGACAAAAAAAGGGACATTTTATTTTGGTTCCAAAGCTATATCCCAAACAGCAACATATCATATGAAATTTCCTAGGTAGAAAAACATTTGCTAGTACTTGAATGCAAAAAAAAAAAAAAAAATTGAAATGATTTTATGGAAATAACTATGCCTCTTCCTGATGAAGCATTTGCATTTTACAGACGATCGACTCCAAGTCACAACATTTGCCCCAAATATGTACTACAGTTTCAAAGTTTAATTATATACTTTTTTGGTAAACCAGAATTAATCTGGCTCATTGAGCTATGAATGCATGCACCAATTTTGATGTATTCCTTTTTTACCTGGCATTAGAACTATTTGATTTATTTCCTTTTATTGTTATGAACAAAAAGCAGTTTTCTAAAGAGTAAAACCTTATGGTGCCTCAGCTAGCAGTAGAAGGTTCCCTCTGATCCATCACACACATAAACGCTTTGACTGGGAAGAATATATGTGTTCTGGGAAAATATCTAAAGAAACTGTCAGAGGTGGAAATTACAAGGAAAACTACTTATTGCATCTTATGCAATTCAGATCATAGGGAAACCTAAATCAAATCTCTTGCTGAGCACAATAAAATTGTTCAAAATTAAAAACAACAACATTTTTAATGACTATGTTTTGACACAAGATTTAAGATGCTCATATTTGAAACTTGCTTTTGGTTGCTGTTTTTGCTTTAGGCCATATTTGAATGCTTTTTTTTTTTTCTCTCAAGTATGCCTCTTGCAAATGTGCAAATCTTAAACAAATATTTACTGGTAACAGGCTATCCTAATACTGAAAGTCACTACAATTTTAAAGATGTTTTTTACCAGTCTTGCCATGGTTTGATTTCCAAGTTAAGGAGATGTCGGGCATACAAATGCACTCTGATTGTCTGGTGGCATTTCCTGTTTAAGCTGGTGGGGTTTCACGTACATAAATTAAAAAAAAAATAAAATAAAAAAGCATATTTAAATAGCTATATATATTATATAGCTACAAGTGGGACTGGGGTTTTCATTTCAACCATAGGTCGAGTATTGCATGGTGAAGGTCTCAATGGTCGCAGGCCAAGGAAAAAGCCACTCTTTGTAAAATGTCACAAGGACAATCGCTTAAAGCTTGCAAAACATTTAAATGATGTATAAGAGTTCTGATCAAAGGTTTTGTGGAGTGATGAAACAAAAATTGAGCTATTTGGTCATGCTGATAGTCGTTACGTTTGGAGAAAGTTGTGAGGTGTACAAAGAAAATAACACAATATCTACTGTCAAACATGGAGGTGGTAATATCCTTCTATGGGGCTGTTTTTTCTCTAATGGCACAGGAAATTTAGTTCCAGTTGATGGTAAAATGGATTCCATAGCATACCAAAAGATACTGACCAATCATCTGAAACCCTCTGCTACAAAACTTGGTATAAAGCACAACTGGATGTTCCAACATGATAACAATCCAAAACACACATCAAAATCTACTTCAAAATGGTTAAAGAGGAATAAAATCAAGGGTCTGGAATGGCCTAGTCAAAGTCCCGATCTAAATCTGATTGAGAATCTTTGTGAGAATCTTTGCTGTGCACAAGAGGAGTACTCAGAATTTGAATGAACTGGAACAAATGAGTTGAAGATCACTAAAGAATCATGTTAAAAAGTTTATTCACAATTATCCTAATCATTTAAAGAAGTAATGATTGATAAAGGTGCCTCAATTAGCTTTAATTTCACTGTCTTTGTCAGGGTATGAATGCTTTTGAATTATTGTGACATTATTACTGTTGTTTTAATGTCTTTATCCATTAAATGATTACTACGAAATTCAATTCACAGCTAACAACTAGTACTGTTAAGTCATGCAGCCATCAACTGCTATACAAAAAATCCCCTAGTCTGAAATTAAAACAGAGAACATGGCTGAGAGGAATATGATATTGACAAAGTGAAGGTCTTAAGTGATACCTGTACCTCTAAGTAACGTCAACAGTTGTTTAGCAATACTTACTGGCGTGTTAAGCATCTTCCAGTTATGGGTTAAGCAGAAGTTAGAGAGCTGTGCACGTGTGCCTTGTGAATATATTAGAATTACCAATGACATGCAGCATGGAACTGTGTAACTAGGTAATGTATGGTCTGAAATATTGGACTACCAAAATAAATGTGTTCTGTGCACATACCCGCTTTCCGTGTCTACACTTGCTATGCTGATTTCTGGACTTGTTATAGTAGAATACAAAAGTAGTACAGCAATTCTACAATTGTTTATTATTGGCAATAGTGTTTTAAAGGATATATCAGCCTTTATTTATTTTTTCTCCAGATTATTCCAGTTTTAAGACAGGTGCTCAGAGATTTGTGTATGCCTTCCAGTGAAACTAATACTGGGTTTTAATTGTGCACACCAAACTGCTCCCTCTCTGCACATCATAATGCATGTACAACGCCCTCACAACAGAACAGGGTATAACTGCAGGCTCTCTTATCTATCATATGACAGTTTGTCGAATTTACGCGCATGTGATATTATAGTGCACACTTCATTCCTTTCCATATGTGCTTGTTTTTCACACTTCTGCATCATTGCTAATGTGTATTGCTTGCTCTTCATTTGAGGAACCCTGCTGAGAGGTATACTTTGTATCCACATCGATAACTAACTAGAGCATCAGCAGAGGTCTACTCTATTTAGATAAACCAATATACAACATTTCTTGCAGCAGCGAGATACACACAATATTAACTGGCAGTAGAGGTCAAAATATTATCCATGGTGTTACAGCTGCATTGTTGTACATTAGTTTTGCTTGTCAGAAGTGGCAACCCTAGCAACAGTAAGTGAAGATGATATTATAAAAGTTATGATGTGTGAAGCAGTTTTTTTTCTTTTTTTTTTTTCTGATCACAGGGTTAAGCACAGAGAAAGGCAATCAAATCTTGCAAAATACAGTATTTGAAGAATCTTGCTTTGATATTTGTATTTGATCTTTGCACAAAACTACCACAAAAGAAATACAAGTTCCTGAATTATCTAATAAAATAATTAGTATAGACAATACATACAAATCTGGGTTGACACAATGGCTGCATATTTGCATCCCTGATATACTGACCAACATATATGAAGGTCTCTAGGAATATGAAATATATTTGAAATACGTGTTTAATTGTTTGAATTTGTTAATGTGCAACTATTCTATTATCTTTTGTTGTAAAATGGAATATGTATGAACCAGTGTGTTATCTTTAATGCTAACAATTGAACACTATGTTGGGGTGATTTACTAAGGGGTTACAAAGAATAAGAATGGTGTCACAACCCCATTCTAATGATGCTCCTGCGTATGACACATTCTTATAATCACTCATTTGATGACGATTTCAAAGTGTCTCATGGTTCTTTACTTTTATAAGTGGTTTAGCCTCATTTTTCTTTCTAATTTAGAAAGTCCAACTATGATACCACAGCAGCAACTCCTCCTAAGGGCTCAGGAGAATTGACAGATGTTGTCCAATTCCATCAGCAAGTCAATTGCCTCTTTACACCCAGGAGTTCTAAGTTGGTTTCCAGGGTGCTATTGCTCCCAGGATAACAAAGGCCAGAACTGCAGGTGTTCGCTCAAGCTAACTACAGCCTGGCCTGTAGGGGCCACTGCAGCATGGCGAGGTGAAACAGTCCCGGCTGATTTTACCTTCCCAAGCTGGGGAAGCTACAAGGTCAATGTAACTCTCCCTGTGAGATCCTTAGTAAAGAATGGACAGACCAGATAGTAAGTCATTTCAATATTTTTTTTTTTTAATGAATACAATTAAGTTTGAAACAGAATACATGAAGCTGTTTTCAGCCAACAGCAGACAGCAATGGAAAAAAGACTTAAATCACCCCAAGCCCTGTGCGGCCCACTTAAATTTGGTAAAGTGATACAGAGTGGTTTAGGATGAGGGAGGACTAAAAAAGCAAAAGCTGACATGTTTACCCCAGTGTCTGTCTGAAAGAAAGTTCCCTAATGGCTCTATGGAGCACAAGAAAGCTGAAGTATGACACTAAAAATAACTTGCATCCATTTGATAGACTCAATAAAATGGACTTTATTATATGACAGTTCAAAGTAACACATTCAGCAGGGTAAAGATGTGGATAATCTATAGACAATGTTGAAAAATACAATGCATTAGTTCATACCATTGCTATACTACCAGTGTCTCAAAATCAAAAAATGAAAGCACAATAATCATCTAGTCTACAGAGTTGTCATTTGGTAAGGGTTCTCATTAATTTAGTTTTAGACGGTGGCTTCAAACAACCTTGATGCTTTCAACATGTTGTTGAAACATGTAAGAAAACATGTAAGCAAACATAATTTCAAGATCACACCTTAACCAGAACAAGTTGGCATACGGTATTGTAAAGCACCACTATGGATCGGCCATTATGGACAAGGTTAGGCCTTGATGTGAGGTACGATGACTCTAGAACAGTCAGTTAGCAAGGGGGGGGTGAGGGGGGGGGGGGGGGGGGGGGGGGGGGGGGGGGGGGGGGGGGGGGGTGTTCAGTCTGGAGAGAAAAGTACGGTACTGTTTAATGTGATGCAGGCAGTATACAGACTTGTATCATCTTGGCAAAGTCTAGATGACAGAAAACAAAAGGAAACCGAAAATACTGTGTGTATCCACGGCTTAATTCCCAGTACAGCTTTTTGTGTATCAGCGTGCATTCTCTTCTTAAAAGGGAGTTTCTGTTTATTAAAATGCTAAAAAATCTATCGTCCTGGGACTGGAATGCTGGGGGTTGTTATTTCAAACTTCCTCACACCTGCCTATAGGCCATATAATTCTTTCACTTTTAAGACTATTGTTTTTGAAATAACATTTGTGCAGCCTTCGGATTCAGAAGCACCAGCCCATTTTTATTCTGTCTCTGACCTCTGTCTTGACCCTTTTGTGAAAGATATATAACTGGAAGATACATTTATTAATATTACATAAAACAAGCCTTGGATTTTATTTGCATATATAATTTACAGTCATGTGAGCGGCAGCCCATTTAGAAATGCATGCTCTGTGTACAGCATATATAGCACATACTGCTCATTTTACCATGCATATGGTGCATATTCATACAGTTGCTGTTGTTGCATGGTTAGCACGTCTTTACCATTTTCAACATTTCTTTTTTGAACATTTTTTTTCTTTGTCTATGTGCACTCTGCCCAACAGTAAACTACTGTTATCTATTACTGTATATTACTATAGTAATGCAGTTGATAATTAATTAGACTTTCACCATTGGACTTTAATTAAGCTTGGGTTTAAATCATGTTCAAGTCACTTGTGAAATAAGTTTAGTTGTCTGGACATCAGTCCCCATTTCAACACCACCACAGGATTAGCAGCACCTACTGGAGAGTGGACTGCATTAATCATATCGGTAGCCATTTGTCCCTTCTCTTTATAAACAATATATTTACAATAAATAAATATAATACACAATAAAAGATAGATGCTGACCAAAGATAGATAACATAATTTAACATAAAAAAAATATGATATGAATCGAAATCATTTGACATGATGTGATATCTCTACAAGACACGTGTGGATATTCGTTAAATAAACCTAAGGTTTGTAATGCTCTTTATATGGTGACTCGTTAAATGAAAGCTCCCTTGGGACCCCCGTGTGGGACACAGCCGGCAGCAAGCATTGGGAGAACCAGAACAGAAGCCTTGAATAAATCTATTCTTTCAGTAGCTCTCAATATAAAATGATAGATTGGAGGCCATTGATGTCTACCGTGACAGTCCTAATGATATGAGGCACATTGTGGCCTTTATGTCAACAGACATGATAGAGCCATTGGAGGTAGGCCCCTTTCATCAGTAATAATCGAAACATTAAAAAACATTTTCTTTACTTGACAGACCATGGACGGTATAAGTCATGATAAATAAACATCTTCCTTACTTGTTCATATGTGATAAATATATCAAATGTTTGTAAATTTATTTCCTTAAGCAGCTGTATCCCTTTTCATCAGACTAAAGAGTAATGCACATTTCAGTCCTGTTTAATTCACCCTTGCATAATAGTATGATTGTTGTCTAATGTTCAGCGCAAAGGACTCGCTTTTCAGAGATTTCAAAATAAACATATAAGCAATTAGATGCCTTTATTTAAATGTTTATTAAAAAGATTATAAAAAAGAGAAAATGTTTTTGGGTGGTGCTTAGCAAACTAGAGGAAACTAATCATTCTTCTCCACAGGCGTTAAAATGGAGATACCTTAAGTTTAACATTTTTATGGTACCTAAATTGAAGGGCAACATTAACAGTGGTGTAGTGCAGAGCATGTTCTCTTGAATTATTAAATTTGGCTTTTAGAGAAATGTGAACATGTAGGAAAAAGAAGCTATTAAGTGTTAAAATATGGTCTTTATGTGATGTGGACTTCTGACCTCTTTTTGAGGACTACTATGGAACAACCAACCCCATATCACTTACTATTTAATCTGGATTTGAGAAAAAAAATAAAAAAATAAAATAGTAATAGTAATGATTATGTTCTCACATTTCTCAGTTCTATTCTGAAACCCTAGTATTATTATTAATTGGTCATTTAGCAGACACTTTTATCCAAATTGACGTACAGTGACTAGGGAGTGAACTATGCCTCACAACTACTGCTGCAGAGGTCATTATGTTGGCCCCACACCATGTCTGCGCTTGAGTACAACATGTCTGGTATATTGAGAGGGGCTGGAGTGTTCACACAACCAGAATCAAGACAAAGATCATATCACATTCTACAAAGTAATACAGAAAGCTACCCTGGTGAAATATATTGTAACTGAAAAAAAAAGTTAAAGTAACAGTACCACAGTAAATCATTGCACTGATTAAGCTGGAGTAGTTGACACTGGTTTCATTATTTTGGTTCAGGCATCTGTGTAATGCCTCTGTTTACATGGTAACTTAAGGCTACCATGGGCTATTAGGTTTAAACAAGGTCAATAACAGACACTAAAGCAATCACATTCCTTTTTGTTTTAAGCTGCTCACAAGTGGGTGTAATCAGTTTTTATGTTTGCCATGTAACTTAAAACATGCATGGAGCTGCCATGGCTAGGCTTGATAATGAGATTATCTGCATTAGACTAATAGGTTCCATGGTATGTCTTTTCCATGATCAGTGTTTCATTTGTGGAGCTTGAATTGAATGTAATTATTTTGGTTTACATTGCAACTTAACAAAAACACAGCAGAGTGTATCAGCCACATATTGTGGGCTTGATAATAACGTCAACAAGATGTTCATTTTATTTATGATATTGCCTTTTGGATTGACCTCTATAAACAAAGCAAGCCATACTGATGGCTTCCATACCAAGAGAACAGTTCTTAACACAAGTTTACACAAGCTTACTGCATTTTGTATCCTAATTTTCGCTTTTATTTTTGATTAATTGAGTTTGTTTGTAAAATACCAGGCTTACAGTACTAGCATATCTGAATGCTAGCATACAGGATTGAAAAAATCCATTGAACTACCACTATGGCATAGGGGCAGAAAGACGGGCCGTGCTCTTTACCTGGTGCAGAAAGACAGGCCAGTGTAAAACTGTTATACATTATTTCAATTAGGGCTAGGGCTAGGGTTAGGGTTAGGGTTTGGTTTTGGGCTAGGGTTTGGGTTTGGATTTGGGTTAGGGTTAGGGTTAGGAGGGTTAGGGTTTGGGTTAGGGTTAGGGTGATTTAAATCTTAAGCTCAGTATTCAGATGCTCTCAGCTGGCCCATCTCTGTATTGCATATTTATATTTAGAAATGGTTTTATAAACAGTAGTACTGAACATGTTAAGTAATAAACATTTGCATAAAATCTAACCACGCTGCAATGTTCTCATTATACATAAAAATAAATGTAGAAATACAAATTCCTCTGTTCAAGCATAACAAAATGTTGTTTATACATTATCAGGCTTTGCTTTCATTGTTAAAAATCAATCAATAATTTCTACCATTGTGAAAGACTCGATTCAATCAACACTTAACTGAAGCGAGATATACCATGAAATACTGCTGTTATAACCTAATAATTTTGAGGATATATAGACAGAATGTACACTGAAACCCTTTGTTCATATTACAAATTATTAACCTTACATAGTCAAAAAATTGTAAAGGCTGTACTAATCTATTTTGAATTGGTTTCTAATGAAAAGTGCAGAATGATCTAAATTTCTGACATTTAAAACTAGCCTAAAGCAGAAATTCCCCAATTAAAAGGTCTGATAAGCATGATTTCATCTCATTTATGTGAAAGTGATAATATCATATGACTGCTATACAATTACAAGAGGCAGGGGGTGGACAACCTCAAAACTATGCACAAGCAAATTAACTGTATTAACACCTTAATCTCTTAACTAATGTTTAATGTACATTTTGGTGAAATTATATATTTACTGTCAATTATAGATATGCTTACACCTGTCAATTAAAAACATAGTTTTTGTTTTTAACTGCTTGCCTATGAATACCAGCATTAGCTTTGCATATTTGCATACAGAATTATTAAAAGTATGTCAAAAGTTATAAAAAAAAACAAAAAAACCCAACCTGACTAACTGCTAAAATGTCCATTTGGGTGAAAGGTTATTTATGTATTTATAAGATACCCTTATTAGTTTATTATAAATCATAAGAATGAAGATTAGGGTTGCTAGTAGACATAATAAAGTATTAGAACTGAAATACTCCCGATGCCATTGATTTCTTATACGTGATTCATAATAAAACTTCTGCAAGCAGAAATTTTGAATTGAGAAAGAGTTAAGGACAAATAACTTGTCAATGTGATTCATAAGTATTTAGACAGGCCTACATTTATTTCAACATTCCTGGAAACAGTCCTGCTGTTTAGCTATCTTAGGCATGTCAGAATGTCCCTGGAAAGTTTTGTTCAATTAGCTTCAGTTACAGTAGGGAGTCTCAATTTGACCCAAGGCAGATAATGTTGCTTGTACCGGAGGTAGATATTTGGAATACTCATCCTGGTTTATTTTTCTGGCACATTCTTTTTTTTTTTTTCCTAAACCCTGACAAAATGATCATCCATTTCAGTGCAGTGGTTCTGGACAAAGGATACACAGTGATTGTACTGGTACTTTTACATGGATAAATAACTGAAATTTAACTACCATAACATTCTTTCTTTCTTTCTTTCTTTCTTTCTTTCTTTCTTTCTTTCTTTCTTTCTTTCTTTCTTTCTTTCTTTCACAAAGTATACTAATAGTAACACACATTTAGAAGGACTTGATACCAGGACTTCAGCAGGACAGTCTTGGAATAGTATTGTTTAAAGGTACATTGTTTTAAAAATGAATTGTAGTCAAGCTACAATACAGAGACACACTTCTATCCATAACCCCTGTGTCAGATTCATGCTGCAGCATTAAGGTAAATACTAACACTTTGAAAACATCATAAAAATCGAGCAATATTTAGAAGAATTACTGTTGCAAAGCTGCTAGCTTCATAACATTTATTACTAGAAATCTGACAGATATGCTCAGCTGACTGATGAATTGTGGTATTGCTTTCCACAATTTTAAATAATAGCTCAACACTTCCTTAAACATGTCCCTAATTAATGAAGAGGATAGCTGTGAGAAAACAATTCTCCAAAATCAATGGAATCTACTCATTACACAATTGGAATAGGTTAATGTAAATCTTGAATTTAAAAAGATGTGGTCTTGCAGCTTCAGGACCCCTGTGACTTAAATAACACCTCCGCTTAATAAAGTCAGAATTGAAGTATAGTAAAAAAAATAAAAATAAATACCACTATAAAACATGCTAAGTGCATATTATACACACAATTGCAGTTACAATTTTAAGGGACCATACATTTTGAGGAAGATTTGATGGGCTAAGGCTGTTTTTTGTTGTTATTTATTTTTTTCATAGGAAAACTACAGCTCATATAAGGGGATAAATCAGGACATCATAATTCAAACCTGGCCTCTCTAGTTCTGGCCTGTACAAGCATGTTGGGAATAAGTCAAGATCAACTCATTACACTTACAACAGATTTAAACCTGGGCACCCAATGGTGAAAAGACTCATTGCACCTCCTTGTCCCTGAAACATTCAAGACACAATTAAGTACATGCAGTGTAGCAAGCATGGAGAAACGCCACCCCATAATTGATCTGTTTATAAATTATTGTCAGTCATTTACGTACCATTGTGTAAACATGAAGAACTGTCATGGAGAAAGATACTAATCAGGTTTGCATGCCTCCATATTCTAAAATAATAGCAAATACTTGTAGTCAGGGCTCTCTGCTAAACAGATTCTGGAATTGCTAAAAGCTAATCAGTGCGTCTTTTATTGGTTGAGAATTTTAATTGTCATACTTATTCCTAGTTATAAGTATTTTTCTTTTTTTATACTGGGGAAGAAAACCTATTGACAATGTAGGCCCACTTCTTGCTTAAAGTGACCTGAGACAGCTGAAGTGCATGTGGTGAGTGCATGTCTATTTAAAGGTAGAGGACCTGCTTGTAAATACATAAATGCATTTAATACAATTTGAAAATATGAATTATTAATTAAAGATCCACTGCAAGAAGCACGTCCAGAGTGCAGTGGCTAAAATATGTAAGTCATATAGGACAAAACATTTAAAAACTCATCATTTATAATTCAATACTTTCTAGCCAAAAAAAAAAAAAACAACAACAAACCTGCATCTTTTATCGCAATTCCATTTCCACTGCATTGCAGCATTTTAACTACATTTATAGCCAGTGTGGCCCACTCAGAGCACCCCCCCTCCTCATTTCAATCACCATGTCTTTATCAGGGAGGCACGCATAATTGTCCTCTATTTTCCTTTTCCAACACAAGCAGATCAATAGTTAGTGATTACCCCCGCTGCCCAATCCCTTATGACATTTTGGCACTAAAGGCCTTCTACAGTCAAGACTCAGGGCAGACACTCCCCTCTTCATATGTCTCAGGTGGCTACTGGCTATTGTGTGAAGAGGCTGATTGGCGTGAGACCTCAGGGCTCCTTGTGTGCTGGCATGGGGTCCAGAGCAGAACATATGCTTTCTGCTCAGCAGATTTGTCTCTCATAATAAGAAAACAAGATTTATTTTCAATTTCAGACCAATGCCCAGCATGTGCACCCATTCATCAAGCAAACTGAGGAATACCAGTGCAAGTCTGCTGTCCCTGTCTAAGAGTCTCACTGTTTTGGACGTACCTAAATACACGTCTACTAAAAGTTTTGAAGTGTCTGACTAAAGCATTAGCCAACAGGCTTGTTTCCTGTAGATTTACCACAGAATGTATGATTAAACATTTGAAACAAAGGATGAACACAGTGCTATTGAGAGGAAATGTTAGGCCCATTGAGACTCATCCTTTTATTTACCCCAGGGAAGTACTGTATCTACTTGTTTTGTTTTTTTTGTTTGTTTTTTCCAGCTGTTACAGTTTCACCTGGTACACTATTAAATGCCTATGTGTATTACATCATACCTTCCACTCTTTATTTTCTTTATTCACTCGCTGTTACTGAACTTACAGTATTGTGTTATGTGATTGAATACTCTAAGCTGGAATTAACTCCTTTAATTTTTAGCCATTGAATCATTTTCCTCCAGACTGATAACAATTTTTCAGCCTTTCCTCATAACTCATACCATTTAGTCCTAGTCCCAGGGGTTAGTCTCATAGTTATCCTTCTCTGCCCCTCAACTCTAATGCGATGTCCAAATCTGGAGGCAGCATAATTGTAGTTTAACAAGAACCTTACCAGATGTATAATCTTTGCCAAACTTCCCATGACTTGTATGCCACACTTTTCGCTATGCTGCTTAAAATTTGGTTAGTTTTTTCAAAGGTTTGATGTTTTGAACATAAGTCGGAATGTCACCTTAAGCCCAGCATGCTGTCCTGTATAAGCACATTATGTTACGAGTCCTTTTATAGAAAACTTCAAATGGATATTTTGTTTCAACACGCTCATTCTCTTTCAAATGTAAATGTACAGTACAGCCAGCCTGCATCTTATGAGGTATGCAGCATACTTCATTATATTATAAACAAGCTAATACCTAGTAAATGATTGTGTTTTTACATTATACAGGCAATAAAGACTGCTCCCTCAAGCACATTACACATGTGGGTAAATGTCATATTCTGTATCCCTTTAGAAAATACCATACTACCCATTAATATATTGTATCTAAGTATTATAGGATTTCTAGCAGAATTATTTTGTAATATGGGATGTATTTTTACTGCAGTGGTTTGAAAACATAGCTGCTACAACATTATTATAAAAAAAAATTCCATAGCTACAACCTGACCAAATAAACAAGCCGGTCCTCTGCTGGTAGCCCTTGTGGAAACTGCCTTGTTCAGCATATATTACTGTTATAGCATGCTAAATCGACTCTACTTTATTACTAAATTGTATTTCCCCTAAAAGTGACACAGTGTCGACCATGTAGAGCACTGGGGGACTAATGCTGTACCTGCAGACCAACACATGACTGCTCTAATTGTATTGTACCTTTATAGATTACATTTAAGAAAATGTATTGGCAAAGTATTGTATTGTTGATGATTAGAGGGCAGCTAAGCAAATTGATAACAGGAAAATATATTTTAAAACTTCAGTTGCTAGACCTTTAAATGCCAAGAATGAAAGGGACAGTTTCTTCAGTCATATCAAAAAGATCTTGAAATGCAGCTTTAGCACTAGAATCAAAACAGTTCAAAGCCGGGGCATTGGTAAATGAAGAAGGACCAGGTCACCCCAGTGCAAAACTATAAACCTGTCACCTTCTGGCTCAAGGATGAGCATGCAGACTTTTACATCATGGCACAGCCACTCCCTTCAGCACCTGACAACATCCCTTTATTCCTGTGTCTATCATCAAGTCCAAAACTGTTGGCAGTATCACAGGACTGAGCTTCCCAGTCTAATAAATTATATCATGATTTGTTCACAGCTCTATGATCTATCTACTGTGCAGTCTTCTTAACATTCACGACATGCCCATACACATGATTGACACAGTTTCATTTTCTATCATGCAAATAGGTTGATCATTTGAAATACCTCTGTAAAAAAGGCTTGCATACTAATTCAGAGTTTTTTTTGTTTAGTTGGCTTTTGTCTTAATTCCAACAGTTTATTTTTATTTTATTTATTTATTTATTTTTTTACTATCGTATTGCTTCACACTCCACATTTTAAAGGGAAATCAAAGAAGGTACATGAGAAAGAATTCACCTAAAATCTGGGAAACACCTTGTGACAGGGTACATCCTGCCCCTATGTGTATTGTATTATTATTATTATTATTATTATTATTATTATTATTATTATTATTATTTGAATGTATTGTTTATGTGTGTAAAAACATAATTATTTTATTGTTAATTGTTTTGCAGCATGGATGGGTTTAAACTTCCACACCCATGCTAAACTCATGCAGAATGTGACTGTCTCCAGATTGGTTAGTTTATTACTAATCTGGAGACAGTGACATGTATAAAAACCCATAGCTTTGGCTGATGGAGGCTGATTGCGTTCAGAGGTGGAACGAGAGACCTGAGTCATGAGATAAGAGAGTCTAGATAAATGACAATTGATATCCATGCTGGTTTTACACCAGCACGATATTTGTTTGGTTTTGTCTCTGTATGTTTTGGCCACTGTGCCGTTTTGTTTGTGTTTAGTGTTTTGTTTCCTGTTTTGTTCAATTATTTGATTTATTTCATTATTAAACTGCGCATCAGCACTTTCATACCCTGCAGTACTGACTGTGCGTCCATTCTCTCCCGGGTCTGACGTCACCATCAGTCAGCTTGTTCATACACTTACCCAATGATTTGCATTTGATGGCTTTACAGTTACAGTGCCTTGATTCAAGTGGCTTAAAATAAAAAAAAAATTAAAAAGTCATTGTGGTGTGTTATACTTCAACTTCAAGTGTTATTTTGCATTTTCCGCTGGTAATGTTGTGATGGTCCAAGTTGCGCTATTGAATGTTGCTAATGTTTTTCTGAAATCTTAATATAAATTTGCAACTTTGCAACACTTTGTTCTTTTAAGTGCAATCATTTTATTTTATATTTATGCTCTCAAAAGATCCCCAGCCTTGGGATGGATGTGTGTAATCTTGATTTAGCACATAACAACTAAAGGCTCGGATTCTTAATAAAGGGACAAATATCAAGGAGTTTCAAACCTTCATTGACATAAGAAAGTAGCATCTCAGTACAAAGCTTATGTTTTGCGCAGATTATTTCATTTTTGACCTGGGAAGTGAGTGGTAAATATATGTTGCAAGTGGTAAGAAAAAATAATAGTCTTGATGCCCCTTTACAGTATCTTTTTTTTTGGTAACGGTTTCTGTTAATTAGCCAGTTATTATCTGTATTTGTACAAAACTGTGATACTGGAATTGTAATGCTCACGAAGCACCAACAACCAATAACGTTCAGTTTTCTTTATCATAGTTGTTATTTGTTTTGTAATTGGTTATTTTTAAAAGCTGATATAAGGACAGTGGCACCATAATGGGATATACTTTCCAAGAAGCAATCTAGATGAACACAGTGCTCTTTACACAATATTGGAAATCAAACTAGTAAAATAAGGCTGTGTGCTGTTCGGATCCTCTTAACTTACATTAAAGATCAGTGTTGATTTCTTTTTTTGGGGGGGGGGGGGGGGGGGATTCACACACTTTTGGTGCCAGTAGCAACATATTGTTTCACTAAATATTGTATTTGACCAACAACTGATACTTATTGTATCAGAAGTGAATGATGTAAATAACAATTATTATTATTATTGCTGGGACTAGGAACTCCCCAAAAACAGAAGAGATTTTATGCCTTAGAGCAGGAGGTGTTACAAGTTTTAGACTGGTTCGGGATTGAAACAAATACCATACATCAACAGTAACCTTCTGAATTATTCTACCCTGCAGAGTTGCAGCCTGTTATGACTGCATGATAGCTCCAGAATTTATGCACTTCAATTCCTTTGAACACTAGCCCAATAACACAGAATACTTTAAGCAAATCAGTTTCTACTGAAGAAGAGAAAAAAGAGAATGATCCTGTGATGAGTCAAAGGGATTTCGGTCTGTGATTCAGCCTCCCGACAGTAGATGGCATCAAACCAACTCGGGACTTCCCTTACCAAGATCTCGTGACCATGGCAAAAGTCATCTTTTGAGGGGCGGCACCTTGGTGAGGGGCAGAAGTACGAGTATGTAAATTCCAGCCACTGGAGTCAAGTGAAGGATAAGGATACTTGTCAGTTGGGGATTGGTGTTCCACTGACTACAGAGGCGGGACATTACATACCAAAGAGAACGTACTACTGTGTTCGGGGTTGGTCCGAAAGTAAAATAGGAGGAGTAACGGGTGGAGGGAGAGACTAGGTTGGTGCAGCGGGATTTAAAAAAAAAAACACTAACATTTCTTTTGTCTTTTTTTGTTTATGTATGGTTCGCCACGAAGACAATTAAAGACGAGTTATCACGGTCTGTTTTGGATTTCACCCCTGCACTCCTTCCCTCACACCATTTTGTTTTCTTTTGTTATTTAATTATTTTGTTGTGTATAGATAATAAAAATAAATTATTTTATTTCTGTACACATAAATTACTGTCTGGACATTCCATTTAATACATTCTCGCCTCACAGATCCTTACAAAAAAAAAAAAAAAGAGTAATTCGCTCAAGGTATACAGATAATTAAAGCTCCATAACATGTAATATACAATCTACAATATAAGAACAGTCATAAAAGAATGTGTGCCGCAGAAGAACTGATTAACGTTAATTAAAGCCAATAGATTAAATTAAGTGTTAACAGAAAAGCAAAGTTAATTTCATCAATTTAAGCTCTTCAAATTACAATCATTTTTCAATTTGCCCTGATAATATTATCTCTTTATAAGAAAGATTGTTTAAATGTTAACAGACGGCAGATTTCGCCATGTGGGTTAACTGTCATGATTTATTTTAGGATGTATCCGTTCTCTGTACATGGGTTTGTAAAATTATATTTAAGGTTTTAAATTATTGTGATTTTGACTATTGGCCTGTTAATAGCAGCAGCTCTAAATTCTGTCAGCTTTTACAAAGGGTAAGGTTCTAAAATTAATTCTATTGAAGATATTTTGATTCTTTGCTTGTATTTTGTAATTCAATTTGGAAAATACAGATATCTCAAAGTCAACACTATTGTTCATGCTTCTTCCTGGTACTTTATGTTTTATACATGTAGTTCAAACTCATTGCAGAGGTCTAATTGCAATCCATGGGACCAGCAGCAGTCTAAGGTGTTGTATTTGAAATGGAGAATCCACTCTCTCTGTCTCTTTACACTTCAAGAGCCTGCCAGATTATTAGTCTCTGTCATGTTTCAGAGCAACAACATCAAAAAGCCACAGACAGTCCACGCTATAAACGAAAAACCTCTTGCAGCCGGTGCACATTAAATATTGATAAAATAAAGTATTCAAATTGTTTATTGATTGGCTTAGAAAATAATAAAGGGGAAGACTAATGAGCAAAACATTATTGAGCTAAGTATTTTTATTTGATCCTTTCTTTATTTTCTTCGCTAGTGAATTTAGTAAACACATGATAGATATAGTCATAGTATTGACCAGACAATAGGCGCTCTTCCTGCAAAGTTTTGGTAGACATCTGATTGACATTAGAGTCGAACCCTCTGTAACCGAGGGATGTTACCTGTGTGGGTCGTCACTGAATAATATGAGTCAGACACGCCCAGGGGCACAGATTTAATAACAACACTTGGCCCGACAGGTAATTTATTTTCACATGCACTGTTTATTTTACAAGCGCTGTTTAACTTTTTTTTTTCAGAGTAAAACAGGTTCAAAAAGGCACTGCATGGCAAAAGGACATCAGTACTGCATCTCCAGCCAAGCCCCACCCCTCAGATGATTCTTAAGGGTTTGGTTTAGGGTTAGGTATTGGGTTAGGGTTAGATTTTAGGGCTGAAGATGTTTAATGTTAGGGTTGGGGTTGGGGTGTGTTAGGGTCAGGGTGGGTTGATGTTGGAGAGGTGCCGAGCTTGGGAAGTGAAAGGAGTGCTTTGCAAATGCCCTAGAATCATCTGATGCACTGAGGACAGTTTCTAGTGGATATTCCTTTCCACTGCCACCTGGCAAGCCTTTCTGTTCATTGTTTGCCTAGCAACGCACCTCCTGTTTCGCGTTACAGCTGCTTTCATAAAGGCACACATCAATGCAAGAACCAAGGACAGGGTCCTCCCTATCACACCCTCCTTGCTATGATATCCACTCCAGTGTCTCTTCCATGCAGAGATTGACAGTTTGTTAAAAATATATTTCTTAACATAAGGTCTTGGTTTTAACGCTGCTCTCTCTTCTCTGTTCTATGTTGCTAGGCAATTACGATTGTTGCAAGATATTGCCAAGTAATTTTGTACTGTAAAATGAGACGAGAGTCAGCAGTTAACAGTTACATAAAGCCTATCATTATTTATTTAATTACACTCTTTAAATATATTTTGTTGTGTTTTGTACTATGAATGTCACAAGGCAAGCTATATCTTGCCGTAATGATGATCACAGTAATTTTCCCTTTGTATAGAAATTCAATGTTTTGTTATTAGACCTAACCTTAATGTTTTATAAAATTGTTTTTTTGCTGCAACCCACATACTGATCAGGAAGACTGAAGATTATCATGTAGCCTGTGTTCTTGCTGTCAAGCCAACAGTCTCTTTTTGCCCACCAAACATAAAAGACAAGTGCTTAGTTTTCGAAATTAAAATTTTTAGTGTTAGCGTATATTTTGTATGTTTCAAAACATATTCTAACATAGCACTTCTCTTACACTGTCTTGTACACTAGGAATTCAGTACATATTTTACTGATGCACTAGAGCTTAGAGGTACAAGACCACTGCTTCGGTTGCTATATATCCTGCTCCACACACGCCATGTAGAGTTGTTGCGTAATGATTTGGTAGAGGATTTTAATAACAACTTTTGTTTACATAATATGCATTATACAAATCAAAAGATTGAATTTTGCATCTGAGTGACATTTAATGTGTGATTTATGGTATTCACACATTGTCAAACAGTTTCTGTTAACAGAAAAAAAAAGAAAAAGAAAACAATACAGTGCATGAACCTGTCTGACAAACCTTCAAAGTTTTTAAAACAAGCTTCGAATCCCTGGCTAGCGAGCAAACCTTCGAACCTTCAGACACAGCCCTAGAATAATATCAACAAATGTCCTCCCTAACCCCAAGAGAGTACAAAGGCCAATGCAGTGTTCACTCTGGTTCTCCAGTCAAGATCTTTAATTTAGACCATGCTTGAATGACTCACCCGGCAATATTTTAAGTAGGTTACGTAGTGTTGCATTCCTTCATTTGCTTCCCTGTTATTGTTATAATTTCATACTCTCATTTGTTTAGAAAATGTGGAGAATTTAGCAAAATAAGTTTCAGAAAGGTTGAAGTTCAGAGTGAGCAATACCTATTGGAATATAAAACAGGTAAACCGCAATTCTGATACAGAGTCGTGTGCTTGGCCTAGGAGGAATGAACTGGTGGTTTATCATCTGGTAGTGATCATAACCACATTGGCCAAGGGGTGTTTTTTACCTGCATAGATTTGAAATGAATATCTTCTAAATAGCTCCCAGAAAAGTGATGACGTTATAATAGCAACATAACTACCAGGTCCTAACCACTTCAAAGATCTATATTTACTGTATGGTTCTTCACAAACACCACAAGAGCTTGGTAACTAAAACACCAGTGAATATATCACTTGTGTTTGTACCTTTAATTTTGTGTCTGACCTGTGACAGAGCAAAACAGATCAATGCATGATAATCACACAAGTCATTCTGTGTCCAGGTGTTGTAGTGTATCCCCATATTAACTCAAGTATATTAACATTCTATACGTTAATACGCTGTATGTGGGTCATCTCTTACTGTATAAGACGTCATTACATGCAGTTTGAGCATACATAATGTATTAACTTATTATAAATCAAAGAAAATAAGATTGTATTTAGGAATAGCTTTAAAACGTTTTGGTATATTTCTTTTTGTAAAATATAACTTTTATCCCTCCCCTCCCTCAGTTGTGAAATGGTGCAGTCAGAATCACCAGCCACAGTCCCTAAATAAAGCAAAGGGATACAGATGCTCTGTAATGGTGAGTTTTTGGCAAATACTTCACTGTGATTGGTTGATTTCTGTGGGATTTATAAATTATACAATTGTAAATAGTTAACATTTTGCACATTTCTTTTGCACATTCTAAAAGGCTTATTTTCAGTACAATCTAAAATGGGTAACACTTTATGTTTAACTGCCTGTCAATAAGACTGTTAAAGTATATTAGGAACAAGCCTTTTTTTATTGCTTTACCAACCTAACCCTTTCCTAGATCCAATCTTAACATATCTTACCAGTATTACCAGTTTTGAGGATTTGGGTTTTTTTTTCTTCATCTCAAATTGAAAATGAAAACATTTAAAAAAAAATAAAAAAATCAAACTTGAACAGGTTCTTAGCTGTTTCATTTCATTATCAAGGAAAAATATTGCCAGAAATAAGTTCTCATCAATTCAGGTGTTTCTGTATTTCAAGGACCATGGTTCTCACAGTGCATCTGGGTTCTATGAGTTTCCCGAAAGATATTGCCTATGGTCAATCAGCAGGATTCTTTCAGCATGTGACGCAGACAACGTGACTATGTAAGATGGCAACTGTCCATAGCAAATTGGTTATTTTACTGATTTCATCTGAGATTATACCAAATAAAGTATAGCACTTCATTATTAGCACTTTCCTCCATTTTTCAGGCATGTTTCCTGAAAAAAATAGAAAAATAAAATGGTTTCCTGATGTATGAACTAATCAGCAAGTTCATATAAAGTGTATGTCAAGCACCATAATCACTGCATGTTGGAATAGGCTCTTAAATTGGTATTTATTAGCACAAGGATTACCTTTTGTTGAAAATGATAATTAATGAAGGTAAGGGGATGGTGCAATTACTCCTTTCCAATGAAGTCCATCTGGTTGTAAGAGTAGAAAAACAGTGTTTAAAAAAAAAAAAAACGGTCTTCTGGTCCTCTGTTCTTTGTTAGGACCTGTTTTATACACAAGCACCACTTAAAGAAAGCTAGGGTTCAGCTGTGCAAGATTCTCATGAGGAGCCACTTAAGGAATAGATGGGGACAGCTTTTAATACTCAGCCCACCGTTTCCCAATGACAGACTTTATTCTCAAAGTAAGAAAAGGGATTTGTCTAACATCTGCCGTTACATTTCTTTTCAGTGACTTGAGGACCAATTACACTAAAGGTTCCAGTTTAAGTAATACTTGTAACATAATTATTTGAATCCCGCTATGAATTATGCATGCTGCCGCCTGGCACATGTTGTTTTTTTTTTTTGTTTTTTTTTGTCTGAAGGAGCTTACTTTAAACAACAAAAAACTACAAATATCAATATTAACTGGGATTGGAGCAGATGCATTTACTAAACAAAAGGGCTTATTTTTAATGCACGTACTGCATTCATTACTTGGAATCATATTGAATGAGAAGCATTATTCTCATATACAGTGTCACACCTGTTGCGTCTCCAGCCTCTTACACTATCTGACAAGATATAGGATGGCTTCAACATTTTAAAAGCAAGCTATTGTACCGACTTTCCAGAGAAGATCTAAACCACAAGAAAGACAATTAAACTCCTACATTTCTACTGACATTGTTTTAAGACTATAGGAAGTATATCAATAACACTTCAAAAACAGAGCCATCAGTATGGTGAAAATGGTCATGGCCATGTACATAATAGAACATTATGAGAATTAGCCATTGAATGTTTAATCACAATTTGATAAGCAATTCTCCAGATATATGCAAAAATGTAAATGTTACATAGAGTTAGAGAGATGAATGGATAGCAAACACCTCCATATATGCCCAGAATCTGATACTCTCAATAACTTGCTGTATATGGAAAACTGTGAAGTGTGACGTATGTACATACAACCATTTCTACAACCCCTTTCATTCCCAGTAGGGAATAAGAATACCGTCTCTAGAAAAATGAAAGCCTTGAAAAAAAGTGAAATGCCCTTTTGCTTGCATTAGGTATACACATTTGAAAATTCTAAGTGACTCTTGTCCAGTTTTCATAGTATAGCACATTAGCCAGACACATACATGCATTAAGAAATTGTATGTGGCTGTGCGTCTTCAAACAGGAAACCACCCTGCTCTGCTGAGTGTTCTTCTAGACTGACTTCACTTAACTCTGTTTAAAAACCGTGTCAAAGGTTATCAGGTTACTGCAGAGGAAGTCTTCACTCATAAACAAAACAAACATCAAGACAAAAAACTAATGGTGAACTGACATATTTCACCTGACTATAGAAAGGCACAGCGACAAGTCTCCAATTGCCATTTAATTTGAGTAAAAGGAATGTTTAAAATAATTTCTTTCCTAAAAGCTGTATTAACAGACTGTTTCTTCACATTTTTTTGGCAGATAAACTGCTGGGTCCCAGCCCTTTAGGTCACATGGTTTGATTGCAGCTAGACCATAAGAATGAGACTGAACTACGATACATGTGGTGCCATTGTCTTTAATAAATGCATATTCCAAATAGCAAGGAAAGCAAATAATCAAAGACTTTTTCATAGGGGAAAGGGGAACAGTGATAATATCGCTTGTGATAATACATGGTAAGGAAATTAATTGATTTTAAAACCTTGATTACCATTCCATTAATCAGGTTAGATTATAAAGGGTATAATACAGATGTAGATCAAACATTGATGTGTGATAAAAGAAAAAGAAAAAAGTGGTCAGACATTTGTGTGGTTTGTAATAGTTCAACAAATTTTTTCAAAATTGCGAATTGTTAATACGATTCCAAAAAACAATCACTGTGGCCAGTTCTTTCACAAAATAAGTACTTTGCATTTTAAAACTACGATTTATATTCAGTACTTATATTTATATATTTATATACTTATATTTCACAACTTAAATGTGGTTAATTCACTTTTAGGCCATATAAATGTAAACTGTACAGTACATTGTATATGTGTTGTACTTCACTGTAAAGATGGAGCACTATATTTCCCATTCACCGAAGTTCTTCCAGGAGCTCTATGAACCAAAATAGTCATGCGATGGAGGACATTTTTACTAATGGGGAGTACGGGTGCCAGCACTTGGGAACAGGCCCAGTAGCTTCACCACCGAAACCACATACTTTTTAAGTAACAGTTCCAGTAACTCAGGTCAACACCTACTCTTTAACCTGGATCTTCATGTTGCATCACACAAGGTTCACGGCTGTTCTCCTGATTGACAGGTGTGAAATTTCTCATGCCCTAGTTACCATTCCTGTTCCCTGATAAGAAATCTGCCCCCCCCCCCCCCCCCCCCCCCCCTCCCACCCCCCCCCCCCCCCCAAGCCTGAAAACAGCCTAAATACCTAAATAGCTGAAGCCCCCTGACATGAGACCAACTTATAAGAAGAGCGTACAGAAGGTCAAGCCTCAGTAAAACAGTACCAAACTGCTTTGATTCACGATGCTGGCACTACCTGGCAAATTAAAACAGAAGCTCTGCTTTCCCCTGCAGCTATTTCTAGTCCATAGCTGATTGGGCATGGAAGCGGAAGAGAGTAAAAACCGCTTGGCAGTTTGTGAGCATGTTGAAACCTGTTGGGTGCACTCCCAGTGCGATTGCCATTTCATTAAAAGCTATCTGTGTCAAATTTGATGCTGCAGGTGTCATTGGTATTGATGAGAAGACTAAACAATGACCTAGGACCAGATGCATAATGATACCAGAACCAAAAACAGACAGTAGGCTATTATGGGCTTTCATTATGGCTTGAAAAATAAGATTACAAGTGTGCATAGGTTTATACAATTGTCATATTGTTGGTATAGTAAAATAGGTTACACCTGTGGTATAATTGCATTGCCATAAGCTATCATTTACATCACAGCTTTATCTCGTGCCAATAAGAAATTAATGTGTGTTGCAACAGTGGGTGTTACTTGGTTAAAGGTACTGAAATGGAAACATTTACGTCTGTTTCCATTTATTTCATTTTTCTTTAGGACCAAACAGTTAACCCATAGTGATTTTCTAAACACATAGAATTAATCCATCACCAGGGCCATGGTGACAGTCTTCCTTGGAATATTAATGCAAGATTTATGTCTAGACTGAGTCAACTTTGGCCAGGTATCAGACTCCCAATCTCCCAATCACAAATTCCAAATGCTAAATTGACTAATTTAAACTGCTGTACTTGGAGGATTTACTAGAAGTCAATCAGAGTTTGTATTCTCTTTTCTTTTAAAATCTAATGTCATTTAGGTACTTAATTGCACTTGCATTCTTAAGCATAGAACTTCTCTTTGCAGTTTAGCTATTGACATATTATGCTATACTGCGTTTATACAAGATGCAATTCCGTAAATATAGTACAAATATTGATGGTTAAAAAAACTTACATTTGACCTTGGGCTGTTGGCATACCAGGCTGTTGAGGTATTAAACAAAAATATATATTTTTTAGGGAGATATAGAGGTGAACCCAGGATATTATTATATATTATGAAAGAGTGTTCAGCTAAATGTTTTACTTTTTCCTACTAAAATCGAAATCCATCTTTTAAAATAGCTTTGTTGTTTCGTACATAGGAATTGTGTGGCATATACTGTCATTTCTACTTAACTCGAGCAGTGTAATATACTGTGTTGTACATGGACAAATGTATTGAAATGGAAACTCCTTTTAATATGATCACCATTGTGTTGCTTTTCTTATTTATGTGTTTGTGACTGGAGTGGTAAATGACTTGAAACAGGCATTTTGTTGTAATTAATAGTTTATTTATATAAAATAAAAGTTAAAACGTGCAGAGTCAGGGAGCGGGGGCTAATCAAAACAAAACAGTTTTAAGTCCCATCTGCAATAGGTCCAAAATATAAACACCAATGATTAATCTTTATAATCCTCCCCGCCACATCTCGCTCTCTCTCCCTCTCTTAAATCTGAACACCAGTCCCAAAGTACAACAATGTAGTTCTCTTTGTACTCGTAATCCCACCCCTGAGATCAGTGAAACACCTCTCCACAAACAGCAGGTGTTTTTAATAAACACTTGACCTGAGTGACCGGGCTTAGCGTCCCTGCACTGTTGCCCCCCACAAAGATGGCATCCCGGACAAACATGACTTCTGTAACGGTCACATGATCTTTGTGAGCTTGGCTTGGCCCAGAGCCCTCTGTTGTCAGGAGGATGAATAACAGCACAAGACCCTTTTCTCCCATCACAGTGTTACAGTCCTTTAATTAACTGGACAATTCACCCGAACAAGTAGGTGGTGGTTCTTCAGCTGAACATCACTTTTCTGCATAAAATTCAAGCAAATGGTACCATCTAAAACTTTACAGTAGGAACAGGTCTAGATAGCTAAGGAAGTTATTAGATGTAGCTTTTACTAATTGAAAGTAACATTCAGCTGACAAAAACCCTGATCTCTTTCCAGATCACTACTCTGTATAAGTATTCCATTTGCCACACATTTTTCTTAGGACTCGTTATCATGTCCACACTGGAGGTACAGTAACTGAGGACTTTGGAAATCTTTTACGCTAGTGTCCTTTACTAATCTACTGATCTGGGTGCAGAAACAGCAAGGAGAGGTTTTCCCGTGTCTGCCAGTAGATAACATCACGGGAGCTTTCCTATGCATACAATATGTGCACACATATATATGCCAAAGAGAAGAGATTGTGTTCAATAATACAGTAAAAGTACTGTAGCATACTGAACCTCATTGTGAATTGAACTGTTCTTTTTTTATCTGATGCACTCTATTGAAATGAAAGTTTGCCATTTTTTTTCCCTTTTGGAATAAATATTTAACATTGCTTTTTTAAAAATGTCTTGCAAATTAAGTGTTCAAGATGAGACAATGGAACATGTTCTTTTTTTATGTACACTAATGTCTAATTGGATCACCTAGCTTCAAAGCCAGACAATATAGCAATCTGTTAATCTATTTAATCTATCTTTATATAAATGGATTCGGTGGCCTTTCTGTCATGTTTCTTTCATTGACCAGGGGTCAGTAGGTTGATTTAATCTGTAGGTTGTTCGGAAATTATTCTAGGCATTGTCACTTCTGATCTAGCCTAATCGAAGGGCACAGACTTGATTGATGTATTTGTAAGGGCTACGATACATCATTTGCTGAGGATGATAGCAGATTTGTTTTTTCCATAAATACTACAAACCGACAAATCTGCTCTTAACGTATGATCTAAATCAGCTGCAGCTCACGCATGCCATGTAGAAATTTAATTAGCGGCCGCAATCAACACAACAGTTATATGGGGCTCCGGCTGTAATTGCCAACACACACATTAAGTCCGGGGTAAATTTATGGTAATCTCAAACATGCAGGGCTTCTGGGACCCCCTGCGCCTGGTTCACATGCAGGTACCTTAGCCTCAGGATTCAGTGATCCAGGAGCACATTTCCCAGCAGACTCCCACTTGACAAGCAGGTGTCAGTCAATCATGGACATTTTCACCTCCCCGGGAGGACAGATGGTCCCAGACTACTTAGCAATTCCACCCTTTTCTGGCAAACAACCACCCCCCCTTCCAACAAACACACATAAACCATCACAACAACCGCACCCTTTTCAAACGCCTTGGGTTAATTTGCAGTCTTGAGGATAAACTAGGAAAGATAAAGACACTCATCACATACAGTAGAAACACATGGGCTTTCATTATTTCCCCTTCATGTATACAGTGTCTTCGAAAGCACTGACTCCTCTGCCCCTCAATGAATTACCTTGTCTTAAGGGCAATGACCTCATCTTTATCAAACGCCTGGCTTATTGGTATATTTCAAAATCGCAAATTCCATTGTTGTGGTATGTAGCTTTCACGCAGGGTTTATTTTACTTGTTTTCCAGACACATCTCACCCCATGTCCCTAAAAGAGAAAAAGCTGCCTGTAAGTAAAACAAGGTTCTTGAAATCCTTTGAGTAACACGATGTACCGAGGGTTCCTGTTCTTGTTCTACAGGTCCGCTTGTTCTACATGACTGTGTACACTTTTTTCTTTTCTTTTTGTAATAAAAAATGATTACACTTTTATAGCGCTTGAAATATTCACATGCCTTCCTGAAATAGTACTACAGCCACCAGAGATGTCACTCCATGGTATTTTACTTTTGTTTGAGAAATAGGATCCTGCTCCACACTTTTTATTCTATAATAATTTGACTTGTTCAATGCCAGAAAATTGTGTTTTTATTTGTTATACTGTATGCTTCCAGTATGCAAATACATGCACATTTCATTCAAATAAATAATGTCTCACATTCAGTTTGAGGTACTGTACAAAGAGCAGCAAGACTGCATACGCTACAGAAGCAAAAAAAAAAAAAAAAAAAATAAGATTGGAAAATTCTCCCAATAGTTTTCAGTTTCATCCCAAAATCAGACTAGAAATATTGACATGTTTTGTGTAAAATCAACAATTAACCTCTTACTGACTAGCAGGCCTGCTGCCAGCCCAAGCCCCCCCCCCAAAAAAATAAACAAAATAAACAAAAAACAAAAACATGCGCCAATTCTTGTTTAATCTGCAGACAAGCTTACATTTGAAAGCTACATTATCTGAAGGTTGCTGTAAATAGACCAGTTTCATTCTTAAACACTGTTCATAAAATCTGTCAGGTTGGACTTAATCTGTTAAAAACAAAAACAAAACAAAAAAAAAGCATGAAACCTGGTTTTGAGTTCATGATATAGCCACTTGGACAACACAACACAAACATGATTCTTTAATGTCACTACTGTATTTAAAACTCTATAAACTATCAAAGCAATAGCACTCTTAGGGAGCCAAAAGGTTTAAATTGTCTGCAATCAACAAATTCTTATATAATCAGTGTGTTCACAGATGTGTAATTTGTCTCAAGATACTCTTGAAAAGAACATGTAGTGATTAAAATATAAATTAATGAGGGAGTGTGCCGAGTAACTAGTATACATGGCTATCTGTAACAAGTATAACACAACTATACACATTAAGACTGCAAAACAATCAAAATCACTGCCATGTAACATTAAAACACTGTCTGGTCACTTTCTAAATGTCAAAGTTATGGCTCTTCTGCTCTCCCTTAATGAAAACCATCGTCCCCTATCATTCAATTCAAGCACGGTAGGCATTGAAGCTTCTTACACACCAGAATAAGAACAAAAAGGACACCCACTTCCAACGGAATAGGTTGTAAATTATACATGGGATTCCTCAAAACAAAATTTGTCGATGTAACTGCAGGACGGCATGGAGTATGGGGTGTACTGTGTCCTGTGTGGACTCCATTTGTATGAGCACTGATGAAAATATAATTATAAATAGATGGCAAGGGTTTTAACCTTAGTTATTGGGAAAACTCAGTTTCAAGAGAGCAAGACCAAAGTAGACAGCTCTTCTAGAATATGTCACAGAAATGTGCTCATCGTCAAAAAACAAATACAGTAAGCACTCATATATCCGACCCCATACAATTTTGACTTCAGTGACGGTTAACCCTTTGCGGTCCAATGTCAGACCAGGTCTGACATTATGATTTTCCTTTTCCAGTCCAATGTTGGACCCTGTCCGACATCATCGAAATGATGTGAAGTACAGATCTGTAGACGTTTTTTTCTCCAGAAAAAGCAGAGAAACCCTTTCAATGGCCGAGTGAGACCAATAGGAGCCGAATGAAGCTGAAAAAGGGGGGGGGGGGGGGGAGCGAATATAAATAAAGGAGGTAGCTGCTTCTGCATCCAGCTCTCAAAGAATATCACAGACATTTGCAAAGCATTTTGAGATGTTATAGTAATAAAATAATGAATTGGATCACATTACTGAGGAGTTTGGTGATAAAACAAGTAATCAGGAGAGGATTTATCAGTATGCACATCTATAAAGAGGTACGTGAAAAATACAGTGAGCACGGGGTGGGGCTTGGCTGGAGATGAAGTACTGATGTTGTTTTGCATTGCAATGCCCTTTAAACCTGTTTTACTTAGAAACAAATATATATTTTAAACAGTGCGTGTAAAATAAACAGTGCGTGTGAAAATAAATTGGACCTGATGCGCCTGACAGGCACTGAATAAATGGACATCAAAGGGTTAAAAGTGTGTGATTCATATCTGATTATTTCATTTTGCCCTGTTACAAACCTTGTCCATCTTTCAGAGAAGAGAAAAAAAGAATACAATATCAAAAATACATATCTGAAAGGACTGTATGTAAAATTCTCCGTTAATTACCCAACAGCAAAATTAAATCAAAATGTTACCCATGCAAGGAACTGCGTAAAAGATAAAAGGCAATGCATTTTAGCAAAAGATTTAAAAAAAATCACAACAGTTTTCAGAATTAAAGGAGTATCCAATGTCAGTATTCAGAATTGCAAAATATAGTGCTTGATAAGGCCTTAATGTCACAGTTCACTTGCAAATGAAAATGCATAAAAACAAGTCAAGATCACAGATTTATAAAAAAAATACATCACAGTATCTAAAACTGTTTAATGATTAACTATTACATTACCGTAGCTTGACTTTTCTCTTTGTTTTGGCTGCATTTTCTTCAGGTGAAACTGAAGGAAGCACTGTGTAACTACAGACTGATTTGGCATGCAGAGTGGGAAAAAAAATGTAGTCTGTGGGTGGATATTCAAATAAATTGTAACATTGAAGAGATGAGCTTTGTATCAGAAAACTAGTGATGGAATCAGAAATTGGTTATATATATATATATATATATATATATATATATATATATATATATATATATATATATATATATATATATATATATATATAATGGGGATTGATTTTATTCTTAATACAAGAGTGGTAAAACACGACTGACGTGTATCTGGGTAATGGATATCCGAGTGCTGACTGTCACTCTTTGGATAGTCCCTGGCCTTGTCCACCATAACACATATTGAGAGAAATATAAAAAGAATATATATTTTTTAAATTAGTGTGTTTATCTTATCGTCATTGTGAGGCGAGAGTGTATTAAATGGAATGTCCAGACAGTAATTTATGTGTACAGAAATAAAATAATTTATTTTTATTATCTATACAAAACAAAATAATTAAATAACAAAAGAAAACAAAATGGTGTGAGGGAAGGAGTGCAGGGGTGAAATCCAAAACAGACCGTGATAACTCGTCTTTAATCGTCTTCGTGGCGAACCATACATAAACAAAAAAAGACAAAAGAAATGTTAGTGTTTTTTTTTTTTAAATCCCGCTGCACCAACCTAGTCTCTCCCTCCACCCGTTACTCCTCCTATTTTACTTTCGGACCAACCCCGAACACAGTAGTACGTTCCCTTTAGTATGTAATGTCCCGCCTCTGTAGTCAGTGGAACACCAATCCCCAACTGACAAGTGTCCTTATCCTTCACTTGACTCCAGTGGCTGGAATTTACATACTCGTACTTCCGCCCCTCACCAATGTGCCTCCCCTCAAAAGATGACTTTTGCCATGGTCACGAGATCTTGGTAAGGGAAGTCCCGAGTTGGTTTGATGCCATCTACTGTCGGGAGGCTGAATCACAGACCGAAATCGCTTTGACTCATCACAGTCATACATACAAGTAGGGGGAGAATGTTGCGACTGACCCAATAAATACCAGTTACATAGGTCAAATTAATCAATATAAAAGAAACATACACACTGAGTCAAAGTATACTTTCTTTGAAAAAGACCTAGTACAGTATCCAGCACAAAATACATAATCCCTGGGTTCACACCAGACATATCTGGTGCTCTGAGTGCTCTGATTAGCTTTTTGGTTTAGCCTATAGTAGGTAAGGAAAGGACTTTAACTAACAACTAACAAGATTTAGTTAAGTTTTGAATGTGTCTGTTTGAAAAAATAAAAAAGCAATGAATGGACTTAAACAGCAGATTCAGATCTATTCAGCAATCCACTACAGTGTTTTACATGAATATACAATGTGCTTTCCATTTCTTCCTAAAAGTGACACCTCTCTGTCAGCCAGCAGATGCTAATGTCTTTGATCACTTGTGATTTCTTTTCCCCTTCAGTCGTCAGATTCTCAATTGCTCTGCTGACACCTGACCCTGTTGGATCTTGGAGGCTGATTTCACTTTAATCACTTCCCAAAGTGGAGGGACAATTTACTGCATCAAACTACTTGGGAATAAATAAGGTTGCCCCCACCCTGGTTGTCAGCCTTGGGGGGGAGGGGAGGTACTAAATAGAAGCACAAGCTTGCAAGAAGCACTAGTCAGGGCCTTCTTCATTTCCCTTGGGGACCAACAAATGAATCAACACCTTCTGTATATCCATACTGGTGGGGAAAGATGCCATCAACCTAGCAGGGGCAATATTACAAATTTGCAAGCTTACTAAAGGAGGTAGATCTGAACTAATGATCTGAACCAACAGCCAAGGAACACATGTAGCACAATGGCAGAAACAATAGTAAAATGGTACCACAGACAGTAGTATTTCTATATTTCAAGCCAGTGCTATCGCAGTGGTAATAACCAATACACGCAAGTAATATATTGCAGTAGCATGGTAGTCTTTCAGAGCAGTGTGGTTCTGTATCAGGAACACTGAGTATTGTATGTTCCATATCCAGTAACTTACTCTGCGTTGATTTATCAGTGGTTCCATTACAGTTTCTTCAAGGCAACACACACAGGTATTATAATGATATCCCAATAGCACTTTTTTGAAGGTGCAACTGTTTGTTGATTTTTGTGGTTAAACCCAGATAAAGGGGTAAGATGTAGGGAAGTAGCAGTGTTTATTTTTTGGGTCTCACTGTAAACTTTACACCTGCAAACTCTATATTTTGCAATAATGAACCATGTTAATTAATGCTACACCTTCTTAGGTAGCAGACATATTGGCTAGATATTTAAATATATTCCCTTATTTTTTTAAGCTAGTGCAAACATAACAAAACAATTGCAGTGGTATAAAAAGATGAAGTTGCAATAGTAATTTACACCTACAAAAAGGAATAGAGCAGTGTTGTAAAAATTGCAGTGTATAGTACAAAGTGCTATGGTTTATCCATAACTCAATTGCAATTTCACAGCTATATTGACAGTTGATGTACATTTGAAGTTATTCTACTGCATATCTGTAAAAAAGCAAAAAACAAAACAAAAACATGCAAATTAAACAAAAAAATAAACTGCAGTCGAATAAATTGCTTTTTTCTGTTAAGACAAGACTTTTCCATAAATTGCGTAAATATGCCCAGTAGAAGTGCGAGGAATGATCTTCATTTGACTTTTGAGGCAATGATTCTTGTACAAATCTATTGGTAAGACAGACGTGTTCTGACATAGCAGGTATGCTGAACTTCCTGAACCACTAAAATCAAATACATTTAAAAAAAAAAAAATGAAGGGTATATGTACACACAAAACTATAAAACTGAAATCATTGTTTCTAATACTACATAAAAATAAAGTCTAACACTATTTGATGGCTGCATTGTACTCTATGGAGGAGTGTACGCGTCTGCCAGCTGACTGTGCCTGCATCCAGCTGTGCTATAAACAGACGCAGTTCCATTGAACACTATTGTGTAAACATGTGTAAACTGGTACATGCAAACCTGCAAAACCAAAACGTTTTTTTTTCTAAAAGTAATATAAAGAAAAGAATATAAAAAATATATTTCATATTAGGCACATAAGTTGTTATCCTACCTGTCATTTCAGTTTGCTGTATGCATCTGAGTGCAGCTTGCCGTATTCCAATCAAAATGACTAATTTCAAGATTAAATATTTCCTTCTGATATACTCCCAGTTGCATTTGTGGAACAAAATGAAGGATTGTTGAAAAATAAGCAACTAGACTTTCAATGAGTTGGCATCTTGACAAATCCACTATCATAGAAATAAAAAAAACATGTCTGCTAGGAGGAGGGGGCATGTCTTGTTTGCTGCATTTACAAAAAATAATATAATATCTTACGTTTTTTATATATATATATATTGTAATACATGGGTCATTTTGACCCATGTGGTGGTTCTAGGTAGAACTGTTTATAAATGTATCATTTTTGTGATTCTGGCTATCAAACTCTGTTAGATATTTAATTCACATATTTAGGAAAAGTCAAACACGGACATACACATGCGATTTACAATGGAAGCGTAATTAACATTTTAAGCTCAAAATGGGTCACAATGACCCGCATGGTGGTTCTAGTGTTAACATTAAAAATACCCTAGGAATAAAGTCAAAGAGTAGAACGGCATTCAGAATGAATACCTCCAATAAGAAATCAAAAATGGCATTTATTTTACCTTCAAATCAAGGAATATAAATTGTCCGCTCTAAAAAAAACATTATTTTAAAACATCAGCAGTTTTATAAAACACATTCCTTTTTTTTTTTTTTTTGCTTGCCCAGGGGCAAGATATCTCTGATGGCATTAATTAACTTCAAGGTAAGGAATATAAAATGTCCAATGCCAAGACTAACAAAAAAAGTAAAAGAAAATAAAAATGTCTGCCAAACCTCCGCTGATAAACAGTATAAAAATATCCGATATGTTATAAGAAATCTCAACTGTGTACCAAGGAAATGCCAGCACTGACAAAACGATGACTGACATTAATCTCCTTAGAAGCTATGTTGTTGAGAAAAGCATGAAATACCATTAGGGCAGCAACATGATACTATTGTGTATAGTGTAAAGAAAACAATAAATTGTCCCAAGATTGTCAGACAAGGAAGTAATGCACTTTCAGGGCTTTACTGCTCTGTGTAGTGCTCAGACGCTGCTCTTGCGGTTTATGGATGTCAGCACCACCCTTGAGTGAAACACACTGCTTCTCTGAAAATCTGACAACAATGGTGAGAGGCATGGAATGAAGTGGAATTTATACAAATCTAAGTACACTATAATTTTGAAGTCATGCAAAGAAGCCTGTTTCTCCATGTTGTTCCACACATTTGTGATTTACAGTGCAGTTGCTTTTGAAACAATACAGTTCCAGACTATTAAAACCCCTGAAGGTTATCAGATCTGCTGTATTAAAATACACTTGGATTTTTTTCTTTTCTGAAATGAAACATCTGGTCTGTTCCTTGCACAGCACACAAACACTCCAGCTTCAACTAGAATAGTGTATAGTTGCTATCAACAGATATAATCCACCAGACCTTTACAGTTGTCCATGTGGCAGCTTTTTGGCACAGTGAAAAACACTTTCACCACTTTTGTTAAATAAAAAACACCTTTTATGGGCAAAAAATGAATGAAGGGTTGTGGCCAAAGTGAGCACAATGTCTGTACATTTTATAGTGTCTATGCCTTGCTGTTAATGCCATTATATTTATTGAAGTTACTGCTGCAAACTTCAATTATGTTTGAATTAGTGAATAGTTTCTTGAGACAGAGAGAGAGAGAGAGAGAGAGAGAGAGAGAGAGAGAGAGAGAGAGAGAGAGAGAGAGAGAGAGAGAGAGAGAAGGAGTACATTCCTTGCTAAACAATAAGGATACACTGATATCAAGTTATGGCTATGTGCATGAACCTCCAGAAATAAATACCAGTTGGGTATTATTTGAAATCATTGTATTATTTGGAACTAATATCCAACAATGGTTGTAGTTGTCTCTGAAACAACCACACTTTATACTGGTTCTAATATCACACTATAGTACAGCCATGGATTACCAATGTATTGGTTCAAAACATAGTACCGTTTTTGGATATGCAATGAATATTATGAAAATGTTTGCACTGTGGTATTGTTGCCACCTTCATGTTACCATTGCCTCTTAGAACTGAAATTTTGGCTTTCCAGTTTTAGTCCAGTCCTGCCAGTAGAAACTTCTACTATAAAACATAATCAGCATATGAGGAGATAAAAACTGGTCACTAATACTTAGGGTCCAAGTCGCAAAAAAGCTACAGGGGCAGGTAGGGGGTCACTAAACCACCCACAATTACAGTTTGCAAGGCAATTTATTTCTAATAATCTCATACTGCCAAATCTACTAACCTGCTGTGACTGTAGGCTAAGAAGACACCACTCTGTCACCACTCATTAATATGCATGAACTCCCTAATGAGGTTCAACAGACCTGAATACGGTGGCTCAGCCTCCAGAAAGGCCAGCAAAATTGCTATAAGTGTGAGTGTCCCCTTGGGATACTGTGTACAGTTCAGGGACATTATTATGAAAGTAGTTTAGTCATTATTGTTGGTATTGACTGAAACTGTTACTTGCATTTGAAAAACTGATTTTAAGTAACTCTCTCTCTCTCTCTCTCTCTCTCTCTCTCTCTCTCTCTCTCTCTCTCTCTCTCTCTCTCTCTCTCTCTCTCTCTCTCTCTCTCTCTATATATATATATATATATATATATATATATATATATATATATATATATATATATATATATATATATATATATCATCATTACAAAATGCAGTAGAGCTGACCTGCTGTTCTAGTGTGTGGCAAACTGGTTAACTGTGTGCAGGTGAAGGTAATGCAGCATAGATTAATAAACAGACAGACAATTATAATTCAGGTGCAATGTTGTTTAATGGTCCAATGGCCTGATGGCAAAACAACAGTAAATAATAACAATGGTAATGAAGCAATACAGTGGTGTGTATTGCTAATTTGTAATCTGCGGGTTGCCCCGAAATAATAACAGTCCCGTTTTTAGTTCACCCACATGTAACACATACACAAATACAAACACCAGTACATAGTGCATGCTCTAGTGCTCGTGGTGAATACAGTTATTAAGTGAAAACAAAAGTGCAGTGTTGTTGATCTGGGTTTAGTGCTGGCCTTTGGCGACAACTCCGGATCGTGTTAGCCATCCAAATAATCACAAACAGTATTAACGACAAACAAAAAACAAACAAAACACTCACATTTTACAACACAGGTTCTCCTTCTGGTCATTTAAGTTAACCATTCACAAAGGAACAGATCACATCACTACGTCCCATTTTTATAATGTCACCCGTTATCCCTTGGTCAACAAGCTCATCCGCTCCTCCAATCCCCAGATGCAATGTCGTTTCCCATCCGTGTCATTAGTTTCATGTACCGTAGCTCTGTCCCCTTTCTAGATGGGCAACTTCCACCACATTCTGGGAATAAACTGGTGTGTCATTTAGTCCAGGGTACTCTGTTCCCTTTACACAGTGCCCTTGCAGGGAGGGAGTGAGATCTAACACCGAGAATCATTCGATCTCTGTCACACAGTGTTACATAAAACAGTATTAATTTTAAATTACTTAATCACTAGTTAAATTCTAACCACTTAAGGATAATAAGCATATGTTTAAAGCATTATTAGAAGACAAACGGAAATGGCTGTGCACAAAGTAAATGCAATACTGAACCTTTGTTTTGAGAGTTTCAGTGATGTGATCAATGGTAAAGCTCTCTCTGTAAAATCTTTAGCACAGCTGACTCCTGTATACATTTGAACAATAATGTTTAAGTAATTCGGCAACCTCATTTTTGGAAACTTAATAATTCACATACTGTAGTGAAAGAATTTTGCTAGCTGTAAATGAAAACCTTGCCTTGGCTCTTCAGGTTCTTGAAATTAATGACAAATAAAAGCTGCTTTAGATCAAGGGGCAAATAATCCAGACTGAGCAATCAGCTTTTATTGAAGTGGCACGTCTGCTTTATACAAGAATTTATGCACTGGTTCATTTCCCATCTGCAGTAACAGCTGTTTATTAGAGACCACAACTCCCTTTGCTCTACCAAGCAAGGTTTCAGTAAGTGGCACCGTATAATAAGATAAAACAAAGAAAGAGTCAAATATGTTGTCAGATGAGAGTCAAATTGTCACACTGACCATGACTTCAGATATAGCTTTGGAAGTCTAGATCAAATAATTCACCTGTGCCTCTTTCAATCCATTCCATCAAGGACCTTGTTCCCACCATGTCCTTAATTATTGAATTAAGTCGTTAGAGTCTACTTCCAACCAAGTATTTGTTTTACTGAACCTAGGAGTTCAATTAAACTATCAAAGTTTATGAATGGAAATTTTGAATGGACTGCTCAGTCCCTAGGCAGCCCTATGGTTGATGGCCAGAAAAGTGCACTATTAGTAGGATAGGGTCCTACCCTGTAAGATACAGTCCAAGGCAAGGCAAATCAAGTGCATCCTAAACCCCAAGAAAAGAATGTAATGCATATGTCTATATGTACAGTATATTTACATTAAAACAACACCTATTTGTATGTTACAGAACGGAAAGAACAATCCAATTTAGAGTTAAATGCTTGTTATAGCAACTAGATGGTAAAAAAGTGTATAGATTTGTCATTATTATGTATGGTGGGCCTTCTGAAAGTCGTTCTTTTATGTAAAACGACAGTAGTGGATGACTGACTATTTAAAATATGTTGCCAAACCCACGTTTCAGTTTAAAACAATAAAAACCAAATCTTCTAAATACGTCTTTGGGGTGTTTTTTTGGTTATTATTGGTTAAACCAGAAAACTTCAAGCCCTATATATGTGTGGCAGGATATCTATGGTGACATCAGACCAGGAAGAAAGACCGAACAACAGTACTGGGATATGGACGCGCTGATGCACCGATTTTAATAATAAATAAAAACGGTAAAATAAAAATTAAAATCACACTGAAAAAACAAAAATGGCACGATGGCCAAAACAAACAGACACAGAAACCAACAAACAAGTATCGTGCTGGTTTATAAGCAGCATCCGTAGCAAATTCTATTTTTATGGTTTATTTTGTTTACCTCCCAACTCTCGTTTCGCCTCTGAGCACACTACCCTTTTAACTAAAGCTGCTTGTTTTTATATTGTGACACAGGTTTTCTCATACAATTCTTTGTCAATAATCACTCGCAGCTTCCCAGGAAAAAAATAGTATATTAAAACTATAGTTTTTATAGTGAAAATGCAGTAATACTAGAGTAGCTATAGTAAAAAAAAAAGAAATGTAATGTACTGCAGCAATATGTACAACTACACTGCAGCATATATATATATATATATATATATATATATATATTATCTATATATATATATCTATATATATATATATATATATATATTATATTCAGAACAGCCTGGGAAGTCTCTTAGACAAATTAAGGAGTTGCTGAATTACAAAATTACATTGAAATTTCGTTCTGTTCGATATTTTATTTAAAAACACTTAAATCAATTACTGGAAGGTGACATTGGTTTTATGTTGGGAACTATTTTTAAGAAAAATAAAAAAATGAAATATCTTGCTTGCATAAGTATTCGACCCTCACACATTAATATTTGGTAGAGCCGCCTTTCGCTGCAATAAAAGCTTTAAGTCTTAAAGCTTTAAGTATGTACCAGCTTTGCACACAGTATCAAAGTGATTTTTGGCCCATTCTTCTTGGCAGATTTGCTCCAGGTTGTTCAGGTTGGTTGGGCGACACTTGTGGACCACAATTTTCAAATAGTGCCACAGATTCTCAATGGGATTGAGATCAGGACTTTGACTGGGCCACTGTAGGACATTCACCTTTTTGTTCTTGAGCCACTCCAATGTTGCTTTGGCCTTGTGCTTGGGATCATTGTCCTGCTAAAAGGTGAAATTCCTCCCAGCTTCAGTTTTTTAGCAGACTGAAACAGATTCTCTTGCAGTATTTTCCTGTATTTTGCTCCATCCATTCTTCCTTCAATTGTAACAAGATGCCCAGTCCCTGCTGATGAGAAGCAACCCCACAGCATGATGCTGCCACCGCCATACTTCACTTTAGGGATGGTGTGTCTTGAAGCATGGGCAGTGTTGGGTTTGTGCCACACATAACACTTTGAGTTTTGGCCAAAAAGCTCTATCTTGGTCTCATCTGACCACAAAACCTTTTCCCACATCACAGCTGGGTCACTCTCATGCTTTCTGGCAAACTCCAGACGCTCTTTCAGATAGTACTTTTTGAGTAACAGCTTCTTTCTTGCCACCCTCCCATACAGGCCAGTGTTATGCAGAGCTCTTGATATGGTTGATTGGTGCACCATTACTCCACTCCCAGCCACTGAACTCTGTAGCTCCTTCAAAGTGATTTTTGGCCTCTCTGTGGCTTCTCTCACAAGTCTCCTTCTTGTTTGAGCGTTGAGTTTTGAGGGACGGTATTTTCTTGGGAGTGCCTGGGTGGTGTGATGCAGCTTCCACTTCCTGCTTATTGATCCAACTGTGCTCACTGGGATATCCAAACACTTGGATATTATTTTGTACCCTTCCCTAATCTATGCATTTGTATTACTTTATCTCTAACTTCTTTAAAATGCTCCTTGGTCTTCATTTTCCTTCAGATTCACAGCCTTACCAATGATCCTTCAACAGTGGGGTTTTTATCCAGAAAATGTGACAGCAACTTTAATGGTTCACAGATGGAGGCCAATGGTAAGGTAATTGTGTCCTCATTAGGGCAATTTCTTTCAACGGTGCAAGCTGGGAGCTTCCACAGCACAGGGGTTGAATACTTATGCAAGCAAGATATTTCATTTTTTTATTTTTCTTAAAAATAGTTCCCAACATAAAACCAATGTACATTTGCATAGACTACAACAAGAGATAATAAACCTGAAAGAGGAGGATTTCCATCTAAGAATGGCGTTGACAGCTGTTAAGGTTACATACAAGTATTAACACTGGACACTTCTGCTTTTGTATGATATTAATATATAAAGTTGCACTGTTTACAAAATATTGTGCCTTACTTAATTGTGTGTTTAAAAAACAAAAATGAGATACCTCACTGAGACTTCTCAGATTAAATACTAAATCATTTCATTAAAAAATATCACCTCTTACATGGGGATTGTATTTTAAAAGTCAGATTCATGACTAAATGAAGGTTTATATTCCAGTTAATTTGAATATAACAACCTTATTTCTTAATGTGATTACTTTTAATGTGTTCATAATTATTTATTTACAGACCTACGCAAAACTGTAGAACAATTACATACCTAGCTGAACAAACCTAGACCAAGACCTCCATGCTACACTTTGCCTCAGTGTGGGTAAACATCATCAAGTTTATCACTAAAATCTCCAGGTCTCAAAGAGGATGATTCGGTAATGTGATTTTTTTGTGTATTTACATTTTTTTTTAATATAATCATGTATAACTTATTTCTTATAACAGGTTAAAATCAAGAAGCTTTCTGTTGATGGAAATTCAATGGTAAACTTCCTTTTTGTAAAGGACAGTAAAGCCAGAAGTGAAGGACACTGAAGTACATATATTTTGCATACATTTTATTACAATTGATTCATAACAACATGTAGTCAGGGATGCACAAGTTTTCATCCTGCGTGTGTCAAGTTCTCTGTCGTAACTGGGGATCCCATATGGAGCACTGTATTGGCTATAGGCCTCTAATTATTCACTGAGGTAGCTAAATTGGTAGATACTTAGTTACCTCCCAGCATTACTACAATATTTACAGGCCAGGCACCATGTCAACTAAACTTGGCTTTGTATGTGGAAACAGAGGCAAGAGGGGGTAGGGGGCTTATTGTTAAATTTAACTTTGAAAACCTCTAGACACCTAAAAACAGGCATAGTATGTGCATACTTGGTCATAGTTCATATTTATTTGCCCTTATACAAAATATACAATATTTGTCTTTTTCTTTCCTTAGTTTATCGGAAGCACTCTTTTGGCAAGATGCTCCAAAACAACACCATCAAAGCTGGTAAACGATCTCATGACTGGACTGTATTCTACTGAGTTTATGCCTACTCATTCAGTGACTGGAGCAAAGTCAGCAAAAATTAAAGTTAAATAATTTGAGAATATTGGCCACTTAGAGTCCAATGAAATTAAAGCTCATTCATTCCATGTGACTACCATGTTGTTAGTGGACATTTTACTGGATTAGTACTGGATCATCTACATTGGCACTGGTGAGGCCCAAGTTACTCTCACAACCCCCAGCAGCCAAACCTGCAGTGGTTTCTATCCTAAAATGCTGGCACATATTTTGATGTTTAAAACATCTAGTAACATTCTTCACAGTTCAGTGTGATGTAATATTATTCTCTTGTAAACAACCTGTAATTTAATTAAAACCACAGCTTTTTAGTATTGGATCTTTGTTGGCAGCTGATTATGTATATATTCACGCACTTATATACCTTTATAGCATTTATGAGTATTAAACTAAATAAACCTTATTATCAGCAATGGCAACATCATGGATTTGAAACTTTTACCAATGGTTTCATTGTATTCATACCATTGTATATACCCGTGTGTTACCATTTAGAACAAAACCAGTGCCATTCTAGTGCAATTGCATTGCCATTGAAGTTATTGTATTTTGTCAGTTTTAACCAGACATGATTCAATAATACTCAAATGTGGCGTTTGTGAAAGGGCTGTAAAACTATGGCACTGGGTCCTTTCAATGTTTAGTACCCTGGACCCTCGGTACTGCACAACAATATATGCAGCTCAAGCCTTGTAAATAAACATACATACTCCACACTGGTGTCCTGTATGAATATCTTCAAATACATAGTTAAATATGCATGCCATATAACCTCATCTGAGTATGGCACAACACTGTAAAAACATGGTTACTTTAATAGTTAGCAAAAACAAACTCAATCAAGCAGTTGCCTTCAGTCAAGAGAAATATTGGGGAGTGCATTAATATTGTATCCACAATAAGCTAATTTAACTATACTTTCATACCATAACTGAATAACTATAAACCACAACTACTGTACAAACAACATTTTTCACTGAAGTATCATCTATAAAGAACAGATGAGCTCAGAATTAATCTTAACATTCTATTTAACTAACTTTCCTTGATGTAGTGGATACTCTGCTTTATTTAATACTGCATGGCAGTCTTTCCTTCTCCCCAGCCATATTTTCAGTTCTTTCCTTCTTTAACAAGTGGTCTTGTCTGTTTTATTGGTCAAGGATAATGTCCTTTCTTCTCAACAGACATAATGGTTGTCTGGTCTCTTCCTGAACTTTCAGTTCCTCTTTTATAGTGTGAATAACCAAGAGGTGTATACATATATTAAAAATGTTTTTCCATAAGGGAGTGGACTTTAATAATTAATGTCCACATCAGCAGTGACCAGGCATCAATTGTTGATAGCCAGAAAGAGAAGCCTCCTTGCATTCACAGCAAGATCCATGGCCCAAAGGGTAGATAGACTTTCAGTTCCTCTTTTGTGTGAATAACCAAGTGGTGTCTGATGACATACACCTGTCCCTCATTTCGAGCTGAAAGCCTTGCAACCATGCTTGTGATAATAATGAAAACAAAGGGAAGCACACATATATACAGTGACCTAGCTATTTGGGTCTCCATTTGGGTAGTCAATTTAACATTTAAAAAGCATATGTATAAAATATACTTATAAATAACAATAAGTAGTTTAATAAAATGCAATCAAAGAGTGAATAACTATTATAAAGGTGTACTAATTACTGCTGTGTAATAACTTTTTTGGTCACTTAAGTTCCTTAACTAATACCAGACAGCTAAGCCATTTACCAGTTAGCAAACACATACTAAGTATTATAAGTATTATAAATATATATATATATATAATGCTCTCCTTGAAATGTCTGGTGATGTCAATCTGATATAAGAACATTTCAATAGAATAAAATATATGTTGGCCAGTGATATCTTGGTAATCGTAACTCATGGTTAAGGCTGCACTAAGCTGTTGGGTGTAACTTTTGCCTTCTTGAAATGCAAGGATGAAAGGCTTGCTGTGGCAGGCTGGCGAGTGGATAGAGGCCCAGAGACAGTCTGAAGCTCAAAAAAATAACTTTATAAATAAACACAAAAATGAAAGGGCACAAGGGCTAAAATAAAGGGATTTAAACACAAATAAAGCAAGACAAAAAAGCAAAAATAACAAAAACAACAATTTCCAGGCTGGGCAATGCCTTCACTACACACAAACATACAAACATGCAAACATGCAAACATACAAACATACAAACATACAAACATACAAACATACAAACATACAAACATACAAACAACCTGCTTCCTCAACTCCCTCTTCCCAAATGAGAAGCAGAGGCCTCCTTTTATGTCAGGTGGCTGGGGGCTGATTGATCATTAATTAAACTAATCATCTAATCAACCCCAGCCACCTGAACACAATGAACTCAGGCAGGTAGGGGAATTTAACCCCATCCCTGCCAATTTCTAAAGGGCAGAGCTTTGCTCTGCCACACTTCTCTTCACAAACAACTAAAAGGGCTAAAAGTTTAGATGCAGCCTAAGGCAAAATAGATCTGCAGACATTGGATTTTGCTGCTTAAATCTGTTCTGTCTGATGATCAGTCGAGCTCTGCCCAATTCATCTCTTTGTCTTCTTCATATGTTAAGTGCAGAGGGGCTCTTATGGTTCACCATTATAGTGGACTTTAATAAATTATGTCCACATCAACAGTGACCAGGGATCAATTGTTGATAGCCAGAAAGAGAAGCCTCCTTGCATTCACACCAAGCTTATCTATCCTACTGTCAGGTGAGATCTAAAGCTCACGGTCTTGCCTTCTTTGCAAGCATTACATATCCCAAAGGATTCGTTAAAGAAAACCAGGGGTGTTTACATCAATGGTGTGGAATCATTTTTCTTTAAAAATTCTCTTTCTTCATCTTCGGGTCATGGGGGGGACAGAGCCTCTTTGGAAATGAACACATCTTCTAAATACACTATATAATTAAACACATGCAAATAAGTATAGTATTTAGAACATGTTTCATGGTGCCAGAAAAAAAAAAGTTCATTATAAACAGGCTATGTGACATTGAAACATCCACCCCTTCACATTTGGAAAAATACAGTTAATCTGCAGGGATAGTGTAGTCTGCAGTATAACTGTATTGCAGGAGCAGGTACAAGTAAAGTGCAAATGTAGTGCACCTATGTCTTAAGCTATGAACTGCAAAACAGATATTAATACTGTTTGTGTACTAGTATGGAAAATGCAAACAAAGAATATGCCTAGGATTTATATTTCAAAATAACTTCTGCAAAGCTGATTAACTGAACATGCATGAAACTGCAATGTGTTTCCACAGCCTTTCTTTCATGCATATTTTATTACAGTCTCTTCGTAAAACGTCATATTACTGAACAGTTTTATAAGTAAGGTTTCTCAAAGACTTGCATAGGAAACATGGGTGAAGAAATTGTTATATTCAAGTTAAAGTGCAGTCAAATTAAACTTTAAATAACAAATTAATTTAACACTAGATCTACCGGAACTTGGCCTATTGCGGTTTTTAAATGCATTTTAATCCACTGATCTGGCTTCTAGATCTGGCACCTGTGCATTTTCTACTTTTCCTAAATATATTAATTAAATATATTAAACATCTCAAAGCTTCAGTAGACCCAGGGTTACAGAACCTTGTGGACATATAAAATGTTATACCTAGAACTAACTACCAGAGCTGTCATTTTGACCGTCATAGTAAAAAGAGTGGGCTTGGCTTAATGCACGTGAGATCGATTCTATGATTGAGCTGCTGAACTTGAAAACTTCACATTTATTTTGAATAGCTACAACAGGTGACTTTTTCAGACATGATTTATTTATCAACAACTGTAAAAATACTCACTGTCTAATGAAAATGAATAGACCAACACAATGCATGACTGCACGATAAACCTGCCAGACCAAGACAGTGATGAAACTTGCTCTGATCCTAATGAGGTTAGTGATAATGACAGTGAAAATGATAACGAAGTTGCACAAATTTTGGGACAGAGACAAACACAACCACAGCTGTGGCAAGTGCACTGCACATGTACAGAAGCGGCATGTATGTGCTGATTACACAAATTAGACTCCACAGGTACAGTTTTTCCATTCCACTTTTGGACAGTTGTGTGTTCCATCTTTTGAACATTTGAATAATCCACATTTATAACAGTTGTATGTTCCATCTTTTCAAGAATGAATTGACACATCCATGTTTCGAAAAGTTGTAAGTTACATCCTTTGAGCTTTTGAACATGTTAATAAACCACTTATTGTAATTTAGTCCTGTTGTGCATGATTATATTGAAAAACTAAAATAAAGTTACAGGATAATAGTGTAGCAAACCAGCTATTGCAAGATTGAAGATGGAAATTACCGTTGAATAGCCAACAGAGTCGAACTCAGGCACAAAATAAAAGACGGGTAAACAGAAAACACTTGTATAAAATAAAACAGTAAAATAAACAAATCTCGGGCACTGTAATTCTCAACTGCTCGACAGTGTTATAAGCAGCCCAAAAGTCAGATCTTCCAACACCACCCCCAAGTCTTGTGCTGTAACAGGTGACCCTCACGTGTAGCAAGCAGGCTGCAAAAACGGTGTCACAAACAAAGGAAAGGAAAACAAACAATAACATAAAACAGTTTCATAGCATGCAACATACAGTAGTTTTATATGCATTTTAATATAGCGGTTGCTCCTCCGGTTTTCCTAACTAATGCAGTTGTATATTTTGCTAGGATATGCTCAATATTAAATTGTTCATATGACAAAAGAATATTCAGTGGGATGCTTTTATTTTTATTTAGTGAATTGTATCACAAAGCTTCACATTGCATTTTGAAGGTTAAACCAATCCCTTGGTTGTTCTGCCCCTACCTCTCAAGGTTCAGTTAATGTTTCAATATAAGCCACTGGTTGATTAATCCAGAACAGGCATATTACTTATAAAAAGTGGGACAGATTAACTACCTAATTAATGAAAGTAATGCTAAGGTTATAGATGACATTGCACTTCATGCAAATGCAGCACAATGCTTTAAATTCCTTCCATTTGGTGTTCCTTGCTAATGTATTAGACTCATTCTCAAAACCAATGGTCCCAGACTCACAAGCTGGCAGACTGAGGGAGACAATGTCCAGTTGGACAATTTTAACAAAGACAACCGGATCACTTGACCTTTCTGACCCCCTGTTGAGAAATTATTCTGAGGGCATTTTTAGTGACAGATGGTTTTCCCACCAGCAATCTGTGAACCTGTTCATGTCCAAGGTCAGAAAAGTGGTGTGGCTACTCCACTTTAGTTAATACATGTTACTGTTATAGTCAGAAATGTGTTCATTGTAAGATTACCAATTCCCAAATTGGTTACTTGTAGAAATACATATGTTAGAGATGAATGATATTGACCCACAACCTTAGCTCATGTGGACTTATCTGAGTTGAGATAAAGTTTAACTTTAATTACAACAAAGCCAACATGCTACAGTAGTAATTTTCTGAAGAGCAAAGCATATCCTTATATATATGTGTATTGACTTTTGGGTACCTGTGTTCAATTAAGATACCCCTTCTATACTAGGTTTACCAACACTGTGTTTTAAAAGCGTCAGTTTCTGAACCATTAATAAGTTAAAAGGATATTTTTTAAATAAGTCACACCAAATGCAATTTTGCAATATTAAGGCGACTAATAATATAAATATATAAAACAATTAAAGGGACAAAGATAGTAAAGGAAAAGTAGTGCTGTAATATTATTGCATGAGTATTTTATCTAAACTGAGTTTAGAATGACCCTATAACAGGCCCAACTGCTTGCCCTTGACTACAGTGATTTTGTATAGCAAATAGCCTTGAACACAAGCCTTGATTCAACTATAAACACATGTAATATGAAGCTAGAGTGCAAATAGTAGCTGTATTATTCTAATTTCATTCTATTAAATTGATATCAATTGGTCACTGCAAGTAGTTTTTTAGCTTGTTCCGAAGTAAGAATCCGCTATCAAAATACCAGGAGTGATACTCTCAGGCTATTTTATTGATATTTTCTGTCTGTGCTGTTGTGTGCCTGGAATTGCAGTTCAAAAGGGCAGTTACCTGCTAGGAGAAGAAATAGGTGACTGCAAAGAGAACATCAGGTTAATGAACTAAACAAAACCTCCCAGTAGTACTAATTAGCTGTGCAGAGTTTTCACTCTTTATGATGACCTGAGCTTTGTTTATCCACCAACCAACCTGGATGCAATTAGTTTGATAGTCAACAGCAGAGGGCCCAAGACTAAATGTACCTAGGGTAAGAGAAAACGATAGATTTAACCACAGCAGGGAGCGGTCTAATTGAAAATCACAGCCCTGTCTGGACCCAGGAAAGCAGTCTCCTCAGAAACATGCCTGTTTATCATTTCCAAAAGATTGCTTGCAAAGGTGGTTGCTTTTTGCTGGCTCAGTAAAAGTGGAAAATATTACATTATGTGTCGGCTTACTTTTATTCTGAATTTAAGTCAGAATTTATATCTGTGACACAAGACTTTGAGTTGCATTCAAGCAAACTGATACAGGGGAGAACTGCAAAGAAGTCTTGGTGTGCATTGGTTCATACCATTGACAAAGCATGTCATTTGGGTTACATTTTACAGTAACAGCTGCTAGAGATATGCCACGAAAGGAGTATGTAAGAGTACCCATAACAAGTATGACACTTTTTTCAAGTACAAGTAATACGCAAGTACAAAGTCCTACGGAATTACGAAGATTTCTGGACTTCAAAACACTGTCTGCCTGTCATTCTACCACTGGTGGATCATACAACACTACCATTGCCTTTTCATACAGAACCCTTACATTGTTATTATAATGCCAATGTCACTGGGTAATGATGAAGCTCTTCCTGAAACACAAGGTTTGGTGACTCTTTGATCCACAGAACATGTTCCAAATGGCATCAGGCAGTAATGTAGCTAAACTAGAAATAGGCAGCTCAGTAGCAATTAATCGATTAATCTATTATTGATTGCCATGGCTTTTATTTTGCAAGCCTTCATTTTATCAATTAATAAATCAATGAATGTTGTCCTATTTGGAGCCCCATTTAGCTACCCAGTAGCATGTGCTTTCCTTGCATGTTCCTTGGTTTGTTTTGTGATGAAAAATGGCAGAATCTAAAAATAAATGATGCCCTCTTATTAATTATTAGTTAGAATAGTTTTCTCAATACAACAATTTTTGACAGTATAATAGAGGACAGTAAAGGGTCAACCACAAAAAGGTTATGCATAAATTGTATGTGTGCTTGAAATTAACCTGCCTAAAGTTACGTATTATCAAAAGATCCTGGAGATTTCACAATATATTGGAGACTTTTTGCAATTTCTGACCATCTACATGCTTCGTATGGGTCCATATGCACCTTGTCCTTCAAACACAACCCTTAGTCAATGACTCTGTCGATTACCATGCCTCAAGAGAGTTCACAAATAAACAGGAATCTCAATAGAAGGGGGAAAACATATTTTTTTTACAAGAATAGCTTTCTAGTAATTTGCAGTATCATCAGCCGCTGTTACCATGTAAAACGATAGGTTGCAGATGCAACCCCGGTTCCCTGAAAGAGAAAATAACCATCAACGTATGGGACATTGCCGTCAGGCAGTAGGATTGGCTGAGCTTTATAGCAAAGCTGCCGATAGGCCTCCGCGCAAGCTGACGTGTAAGCCCGCCCCCCTGGGAGCTTACAATACGCAGTGCGCAGAGACTCTCATCTTCTTTTGCTCTTCAGGCCGTGAAGGCTTCCGAAGCAACCTCGCGGTTTGATGGTTATTTTCTCTTTCAGGGAACCAGGGTTGCAGCCGCAACCTATCGTTCCCTTTCAATTCGAAAATAGCCATCAACGTATGGGACCTGTGTACCCAAGCCGTCGCGAGGGAGGATTCTCGGCAGTAGAACAGACTTACGTCATGACGCAACTGCGTAGGCAATACATCTAGGCATGTGTGGAGCTGCGCCTCAGCGTCTATGTTCGCAATGACACCTGTCCTAAGGTGGGGTATTAACCACTACATTGGCAACCTGAGGTTCCATAGAGTGCAGTACAGATGCTCCAAACAATGGAGCAGAGGAATCCAGCACGTTTAGTCTGTAAAACCTCGTAAAGGTATGCGGTGTAGCCTAACTGGATGTCGCGCAAATATCAGACACTGGTACCCCTCTAAAGAGGGCCCAGGACGTTGCCATATCCCTAGTGGAATGTGCCTTCAACTGCCCTGGCGGCGGAAGGCCTGCAGACTCATAGGCTAATTTAATAGCATCCACTATCCAGTGGGATAGTGTTTTGACAACGGCTGACCCAAGGTCTTAGAGCCATGGCATATGAACAGTTGTTCTGTTTGCCTCACGGTCTTTGTATGGTCAATATAACACCTCAATGCCCGCACAGGGCAGAGCATGTGTAACCATCGTTCCTCTGGAGAGGAAAAGGGAGGAGGATGGAATGCCATCAACTTGACCGGCTGGTTCATGTGGAACGGAGATATAACCTTTGGCAAAAAGGCTGGATTTGGGCGCATGGAGACCTTAGAACCGTCTCCTGCGAAGCGGATACATGAAGGATGCACTGACAGTGTATGTAACTCTCTGACGCGTTTTGCTGACAATACCGACAGCAAAAACGCGATTTTCATAGACATGAGCTTCATATCCACTGTGTGGAGAGGCTCGAACGATGCCTTGGTAAGGGCTTCTAGCACCACGTCAAGGCTCCATGACGGTAAGTTGGTTATCCTTGGAGGCCGCAAGCATCTTGCGCCTTTAAGGAACTGAGATGCCAGAAAATGGCAGGCTGATATGGCGGCTAAATACACTTTAAGTGTAGAGGGAGATTTCCCTGCATCTAACAGTTTCTGCAGATATTACTGCCATAGGACAAGATATTGGGTCTTGGTCCCCCTCCAGACACGAATCTTGGAACAACTGCCATTTGTACGTGTATTGTGACCTGGTAGAGGGCGCGCTGGCGCTCTGAATGGTCAAAATTACTGCTGTTGAAAGCCCTAAGGCTCACAGGCGCTCCCGCTCAGGGGCCAAGCCCATAGCTGCATGAGCTTGGGGTTCAGGTGCCAAAGCCATCCTTCGGCCTGTGACAATAGGTCTGCTCGCAGGGGAAGCTCCCGCGGTTGACCGTGCAGCAACTGCACCACGCTCGGGAACCATACTCTCCGAGGCCACTGAGGAGCGATCAGAATCACTGTCGCTCGCTCTACCCTGACCTTCTCTAAGAGGGCGGTGAGCATCGGAGTCGGTGGAAATGCATATAGAAGGACTGGCGGCCAATCGTGAGCCAGTGCGTCGACTCCTAGGGGGCTGTCGGGATCCCTCACTGAGAACCATAGGGGGCAGTGCGTGGTCTCTCGCGAAGCGAAGAGATCTACCTGCTCTCTGCTGAACCATTCCCAAATGCGCTCTACCACCTGAGGGTGGAGACGCCATTCTCCGCGCACAGAGAGGTCAAGCGCGGCTGTTCCGTACTTGTTCAGAAGCACCGGCAAGAAGTGCCGGAGGGTGAGGTCCACTGCCCTGAGTTCCAGAGCATTGATGTGGGCTGACCTCCAGGGTCCTGATCACACTCTGTGGGTCCCTGAGCAGTTCCAGACTGCTCCCCAACCTTGGTTGGAAGTGTCGGTCGTAACCACTTCCCTCCGGAAGATGGGACCCAGGCGAACTCCCTGGCGGATGTTTGCTGGAACTTTCCCCCAGCGTAGCGCTTCCCAGCAGGTTCGGGATACCGTCAACCTGTGGTGTTTGTCTCTCTGCGGATGTAACGCGAAGGCATTGAACCAGGCCTGTAGAGGTCTCTGGTGTAATAAGCCCAAGGGAAGGGCTTGTGAGGTGGCAGCCATCAGCCCCAGCATGCGCTGACACAGCTCCATGCTGATTGTTTCTCTCAACCTGAACAGGGAGAGACACCGTTCCAGGTCTCTTCCATGGACACTGAGTCCAGATGCAGACCCACAATTTCGGTCTGTTGGCTTGGCACGAGGCGGCTCTTCTCTGAGTTGACCTTCAGACCCAGATGCTGCAGGTGGTTTGTAACCATCACTGTGTGCTGTGCCAGCTGCTCCTTCGACTGCGCGCAGACGAGCCAGTCGTCTAGGTAGTTCAGCAGTCGAACGCCCTGAGCCCGCAAGGGGGCCAGGATAGCGTCCATACACTTCGAAAAGGTTCGAGGAGCTAGAGACAGACCAAATGGGAGAACACAGAACTCGTACACCCTGCTCTGGAATGCGAAACACAGATACTTCCTGTGACCTGGGCAGATGGGAACGTGAAACTGATTGGATAATGTGCCTGTGCGTAAGCATCCTGAATGATAACCGCCGTAGGTATCTGTTCAGTGCTCGCAGATCTAGAATAGGGCGGAACCCCCCGTCCTTTTTGGGCACTAGGAAGTATTTGGAATAGAACCCCTGGTCGATCAAAGCAAGGTCTACTTGTTGAATGGCACGCTTTCTGAGCAGTGCCTCTATCTCCACATTCAGAGCTGAGGACTGAACCGAGTCTTTCACTGCAGTTATGACCACCCCCCTGAAGGGGGGGGGGGCTTTAACCGGAATTGAAGGGTGTACCCGGTGGAAATGGTCTTGTGCACCCAGATGTCGTTGGCACACTGTTGCCAGAACTGGAGTTGTGGAACAGTGTAGGGGTGGCCTGATAGCTGCCTGGGTGTCTCAGGGCTGCTTCGGTTGAGCTCGCTCACAAGGGGCCTGGCCAGCGCCACGAGCGACCTGTCACCTCCTCTAGGGTGCCATTCTACGCGCCGCGGTCTAGAAAATGGAGGCTGACCTCGCGCTGCTGCAGCTGACGGAGGTGTTTTAGCACCCCGCGGCCACGGTAGGTGCTGTGGTGGTGTCTTTCGCCACTGATGTTCCTGCTGGTGCTTAGGCTGAAAGGGCTTATGCGGCCACATCTTTGCCATTCGCTGGGAAGCCTCCCAGGCTTTAGCAGAGTGCTGCAGCATCTCCTCCGTCGCTGGGCCAAACGTGTGCCCCAGTGTGATGGGGGCATTTAACAACGTCGCCTGCGAGAGCCAGAGCTGCCTTCTAGCGACCACTAGGGACGCAATACTCCTGCCCTGGGCCCGAGCATTTAGCTGAGCTATTTTGACCAGGAATTGGGCGATCAACGCCAATTCCGCCCTCAAGGACACCGAAAGGTGTTCAGGGAGGTCTTTTACCAGCTACGCCTGGTAGACTGACAGGAGGCTGGCCACGTTGGACAGTCTGACTGCCTCTGTAGCCGCTGCATAGCCCTTTTTTAAATGAACCTTCGTGATCCTGCACTGTCGATTAGGACATACAGGATCCTTAGTTAGGCCCGAGAGGGTCGGTGTTTTGACCAGGGCCGCGAAGGTGACATTGACTGGTGGAAAAGACGCCAGTCCCGCCTCACTTGCTCCCAGCATGGCAAATGTGGAAGCTTTCCACGAGGTTGCCGGTGAAGAAGCTGGGGCCCCCCAGGTGGATTGCACCTCCTTAATAAAGTCCGGGAAGGTTGGAAGCATCCTGGGCTGCGGAGATCGCACAGAGGGCGACTCAAACAGTGACCGCCGGGGTGGTTCTACGGCTGGCCACTCAACCCCTAGGTGGCGAGTTGCTCGTTCCACAAATGACCACAAGGGGTTGTTCGTGGGGTCGAGGGGTCGTTCACCTCCGATTCAATGTCCAGCTCAGAATTGTGAGAGGTTAGTTCGGCTTCCAAACTATCCTCCTCAGTGGGAGGCTCACTTTCCGACGCGTCTCTAGAGATCGCATCTGCATCCCAAGCCCCTTGGGGTTGCTGGATGATTGGGGCGGGCAGAGCCGGTTGGGCGGTTGTTAACTCGATCTGAGCGTCGGTGGTTTGCGGTGCCCTGTTAGTCAGTGACATGAGCAGCGATTGCTGACCCATCATCACCTCCATGAACTGGGACATCTTAGATGGCGTCTGTCCCGGCAAGGGGAACTAGAGCGCCCCCCTATGACGGGGTGAAAAGAGGATGGGCCTTGGCGTCGGATAGGCGGGCTATGGAGAGCGTTCCCGAGCACGTCTATGCTCTGGAGATCTCTGACCAGCTGTAAGCTGGGAGGGGCTCCTCGATAGCTGCAATTTTCCTTGTGGTGTAGGTGGCAGAGGAGCAGACACCGTACAGGATGACTCAGAGGAAGGGGAGTGGCTCCCCACTGCTTTCCTCGCCCTCTGGCGAAGAGTGCACTGTTGGAAATTAGCACACAGCGAGCAAAACGATCTGTCTGCCAAGGCAGACGTGGCATGCTCTGGTCCCAGGCATGCCACACAGTCCTCGTGGGGGTCGCTCGCCGGCAATATAGCCTGGCAGGTGATGCAACGATGGAACCTAGACATTTTGGGATGCGTCATTGATTAATATGCCAAGAGTCGAGGTACGTGTACCGAGCGGCAAGGCGTTGGGTGTTAGGTGGCGAGTGTCGAGGTGCGTGCACCGAGCGTCGAGGCGTTAAAGCACTCACCGTCGAGCAAGGAGAATCGAGGTGCGTGTTATTAGTGCACCAAGAGTCAAGTGTCGAGGTGCGTGCGTCGACTGTTGAAGCACCGAGCGTCAAGGTGTGAGCACCGAGCGTCGAGGTGTTAGTGCACCTAAAGTCGAACGCAGGAGCGTCAAGTGTCAAAGTACATGCGCCGATCGTTGAAGCGCCTAGCGTCGAGGTGTGTGCACTGAGTGATGTCTTAATGCACCGAGCATCAATCGCGGGAGCGTCGAGCGTCGAGATGCGTGAGTCGAGCGTCGATCGCGGGAGCACCGAACATCAAGGTGCGTGCACCGAGCACCAATGTATTAATGCACCGAGCGTCGATCGTGGGAGCGTCGAGCGTCGAGATGCTTGCGTCGAGCATCGAGGCGTCGATGCGCCGAGCGTCGAATGCGGGAGTGTCGAGCGTCAAGGCGCGTGTGCCGAGCGTCGAAGCGTAGAGCGTCGAGCGCCGAAGCGCCGAGCGTTGAGGCGCTGAGCATCGAGGCGGCGAGCATCGAGGTGCCGAGCGTCGAGGTGCATGCACTGAGCGTCGATGCACCGAGTGTCGAGCCCCGAAGCGGCGAGCGGAGAGGTACGTGCACCAAGCCCCAAGTGCCTAAGCACTAAGCACAAAGTGCCGAAGCGCTGCTCCAAAGCGCCGCGGGTGGTAGTTTTGAATAACTACGAGTAGCAGTCTAACTCCGGGTCTGGCGCGGGGCAAGACCGAGGCTGCAAGAAATGTGTGGCCTTACAGGCGCGCAACGTGTCCTCTAAATTCTATTCAATGCCTGTTAGGGAGAATAGACAGCACAAAAAAACCCAACGAAAATATATGTAAAAATATATATATAGATAATATAAGAATAAGGAAGACGAAGGTCCAACGCGGAAAGAACGCTATGCAGGAGCAAAGCGTGAAAGGAGATATATATATATATATAAAATGCTCGACAATCAGTGAAAATAAATCTCACAGAGAGAACTTATGTGCTCAGACTCCTACGAAGGCTGAAGGCAAAAGAGGATGAGAGTCTCCGCGCGCTGCGTATTGTAAGCTCCCAGGGGGGCGGGCTTACACGTCAGCTCGTGCGGAGGCCTATCGGCAGCTTTGCTATAAAGCTCAGCCAATCCTACTGCTTGACGGCAATGTCCCATATGTTGATGGTTATTTTCGAATTGAAAGGGAACTGGTAGATGAGCATTTGTTTATATTACAGATGGTAACAATTTAATGCAGGAAAAAATAACTTGGAACCTTTTGTAGATCAGCGAGGCACTTTTAATTGTGGACTATCAATTAAGTTTCATGAAATGCAATCCTGTGGAGAATAAAATGGTTGCACATGGCTGTACAGCTGGTTTAGACTGAGATACAAGGAGGGTAATCAAATTGCCCTCAGGTTAATACAGTGAGTTTGCAGGGAAACTAAAAAGCACATTCCTCTGACTTGCTAGTTCTAACCTCTAATCTCTAAAACACACTATTCTTGACACTACAACTATCAATATCAATGCAAACAAACGTCCTTGCCAGATACATTGGGGAATCTTATGTCAGGAAGGGAAAAAGTTAAGAATATACAATTTTTTAAATGTGAACAGCTGCTTTAAAAAAACAAATAATTACATTCCTTTTTTTCCATTATACAACTGTACATATAGTTGCATGTTTCACTTACTCTGGGTTGTTTGTTCGAAAGTGGATAACAAGAGAGAGAAAGTAGGGAGTAAATTTTAAAAAGAAAATAACAAATGCTACTCATGAGGAGGACTTGCATGATACTTGTGAAATGTGCACCTATATGTGTATATACAGTTGTGCCGGGATTTAATTACTAATTAATTATTCACTTGAATCCCAGCACGTGAACTAATTTGTGCAATCCCCGGGCCCACATACTAATACACATTTTAGCTGCACATGCAATCCCCATGCCTAAATACAACTATATAATTTAAAAGATCCTTATCCTGTGCATTTATACATATACCAACAATAACACCCTATATACAACAAAGGCCACAGTACCACATATTATGTCATATAGTGTTGCATTTGACTAATATGGTGCCTGCAATTTCTGGTTTTCCCTCAAATCTTACTTCACCTACCAGTCAGTCATAGGCCTCACTCAAGCAGAGACTGCCAGTTGTGCTAAAGTGTGTAGTGGCTTTGTCTAAACCACTAAACTAATTTCACTTGTCAGACCTCCAAAAGTGAAAGGAAGCAAAAGCCAATGACATTTCTTACTGTACTACCAATAACACCAAGAGTAACAAGATTTGGTATAACAATGGTCGAGATAAGTGCTCACATTACCATCAAGGTGTTGTTCATTAGTTTATTTTATTTACTGCTTCCCAGTTTTTATATTTCATACATACATTTTAAAGAACGGATGCAGCTGGACTCCCTTTGGATGATATTTAAGATATTTTTTTTAAAAAAGAGCATCAAGTATAAGTCTACTCTGGTTCAAACATTGGTGTTGACGGATCTCTGATGGTTCCACACTCAAGTAAAAATATCAAAGACTTGCACTTCCTTCATGGGGACAGTGCACATACCAGAACCTCAGGAAATTGACTTCTTATCTGCTCAGTAAACAGTAAAACAGTAATATAAGGCGTGTTACCTTTATTCAGAGTTTGAGTTATCTGTTCTTTGACACCTTTAAGATGTTGCAACCATGGGAAGGTTCTTTGCCATTCCTTAAAGATGACCTGGTGGTCCTTGTAGCAGATACATTCAGGAACCCACGATTACTCACTTGGAACATGAAACCCAGTCCTTTTACTAAAATCCTACAGTCATTGCTCGACAAAAAAAGTTTTAGCCGACATACAATTAGGCCCATTATTATTACTTTTCACAGTAAACAACTTTCTATATTCCACTGTTCGGCTACACATGTTACTCTGAGCCCATAACTAAAGATGAAATAATGCTTACATTATTGCTGTAATCTTTTATTTTTTTTCTTTATGAAAGCAACATCTGGTTTGTGTACAAAAGCCTAAACACTCATATTGCTCCTAATTGGAGCAGTAATTTCTTACAAATGGGAATGTGTCCCTGGCTGAATCTACATGAAACCATTATTGCTGCTAATGTGGGGCCTAACCCAGGCAGGCTAATCCCTGGTGGGGCTGCAGGTGTTGTAGTCCATGAGAATAATCTTTCTAGTTTGGTGATCACTGTGCCATACGCAGAGCATTAGTTAAAACAGTAAAATACATAAAAACACAGTTTATTCTCAGGAGTAAAATCTGAAATAGTGACATTTTGACAATTGAAATAATGACAAGTCCTTTTTTCACTGTTAAGCCAATTGGATACAGAATGGGTTTTATCATACATAAACAATGTTGGAAATAGCCGCAAACCAATGGGGAACCCTGTTGGTGTCACCAAACCAATAAGTGAAAAATAAGCTTTTGACAGAGATGAAATACCTGTTATCTAATAACAAATACAGATTAAAAAAACAACAAATTAGACTAGTATTTTTTTTTTAAATGTTTAGAAAAAATGTAGAGATATCAGAAGGCAGTATTCCAACTTGAGCTAAATAGAGCTACAATGTGTAGTTTAGAATCACTTTGTCTATCGTTTTTTGTTTCAGTAATCAAAACCAAGTAACGCTATGGCCTCAATGGAGCATTCGACTTTAAGTACAGCTGGTAGACCAGAGTGTAACCATTAAACTGTCTATCTGCAACACTCTGGATATAACTAATACAGTGTGGTATTTCTTACTGACATATTTCTTACATACATTAAGAGATATGTGTTGTAGGGGTATTGGCTATTTGTTCTAAGAACAGCGGGGGCATTCTGTTTTGAGAGTTTGCTTGAGAGCTTTGTTTCGTTATTGCTTTGTTTTGTCCTGAGTTTCCACCGTGTACAATGTTCAATTCTGGGGATTGGTATTATGATATTTTATTGTATTGTGTTACTTCGTTTTTAATTCCTTTTCAATCAAAAACAAGTTAAAGATTAGAATGTGTGGTTGCCTTTATAAATATGTGCCATATTAAAAGCATAACAAAGTGTAATAAAATATAGTGAAAGCATGGTAAAGCATTGGCAAACACTGTAACGCCCAAAGAGGTATGGTAAAGCCTATTAAAAAAACATGGCAAATCATGGTAAGCAACAATGAATGCATAGTTTAATTATTGGACAAGTTGTGAAAAGTTACTATGGTAAACTTTTCTAAAGGAACTTTGGCTAGGGGTTAGAGAAAAGGGTACTTATGTTAATAATTAATAATATTAATAATTCATAAAATGAATTTAAGGCAATGTTAAATTATATGTTTCCAGTAGCAACCTCTAAATTTTGTAAATTACATTGTTGTTTTTCCTGAAGAAAAAGTGATCAATTATCACAAAGGCTTTGTAGATGTTTTCAGTTTATTGTATAGATACTCCTGGAACATTTCTCACTAAAAAAATCTAGAAACTGTATTTCATACCCATGCCAACCTACTCTTCAAATGACTGTTTTCCCATTTTAGAAAAACACAACATGGTATAAAAAATCTTTTAAAATACCAACATCCCCTTTGCCTGACCTTCACTCAATTTTCCTCTGCTCTAATAAGTACATGCTAAATCCCTAATGAAATTTGCATCTAAATCGGACTTCCAGAAGAAATCAGTTCTAAAAAATAAAAAAAATAAATAAATAAAAGTAATCTGATTTTTCATCATGTAAGACCTGATGAAACCCCAGCAAGATTTCCCAATTCCATTCTGACAGTCATAATGATGAGGACATCCTTTCCCACAACCACTGGATTGCTAGAGAGCAATGAGGACACGAGGCATAGCTTTCAAATTCAGTAGCAAAGCAAATGATTTTTCCTTTCATGATAAATGTGTGTGCTTTGCAGTGGTAATTTTGCAAAATTGTATGATGATTCCTCATGCTTTACCAAGCTTCTGTGATGCTTGGCTAAGATTTCATATGCTATGTTACTATTTACAAAGCTTTTACCATATGTGAAAACTCATACAATATATTATTGCATTTGCAGATATTAATTAGACATGACAAGTCTGCAAGATGCTTAAACTGATCTGGGGTTACAGCAAGTCATTTTGCAATGATTATTCTAGTGAAACATCAGTCATTTAAGCAGTGTTGGAGATGGAAACACTGACCAATCAAGAGGCTACTACCAGCCCCTTATCAAAGTCTGTCTGAAAGGTCGTTCTTGTAGTGAAGTGACTATACAAATTTGGCTCTTGGATATTGCTAATTGTTATGTTAGCCTAGTATAAAAATTGTAATTATTTTGACAACTGCATTTCATTTTGTGAAAATTTACTACAATTTTACATACGCAGTCTTACTGTATGAGATCACAAATTTCAAAAGTTGTCATTTAATCACTTTCTAAATCACTTTCTGGGTTGATATATTAATTTGGTCTTTTTCAGAAAACTAGTGAGAGCCACCTGCAAATAAATGTATTTTTTCACACAAAGGGGTGTATTTGAACAACCAAGCAAGCTGTCCCTTAAAAGTACTTTTAGTTCACAACATTTAAACATGTTAAAACAGTTTAAAGTCCTGTGTGACAATATAGACCTGTGTGTTCTTTATTGCTTGAATTTATTACAAGTCTCTATATGATTTCTGGGTGTCTGGCTGTGTGCGAGGTTAATATTTTCAAATGTAAGAAACAGTACTGTAGATGTGTGGCTAGTGTTGGTGTGATTTGTATGTGGGAATGGGTTTATTGTGTGTCGTTCTGGAGTTGATTTGTTTGATTGAATTATTGTTTATAGATGGGCACTTGATTGCACTTGATTGAGACGTGCTGCCTGCTAGGCTTGGTTGAGGGGAAGGGCAGCAATTGATTGGCTGTGCCGGTCCTCAATCAGCAGGTGGGCGGGTCTTGACCGAGTGTCCGTCAGTTTAAAAACATCCGCGAGAGATAGCGCAGAGCTGCTGCAAGGCCTGCCGTTTTCGTGGCACCTTTGATTTATAGTTTGCTGTATTGTGTTTTATTTTACACTTTTTGTACAGCTTGCTGTAATAGTCCTCTTTGCGTTACCATAGCTGGCAACTTCACATGACCAACTTCACTTTCGTTTTCTGTTTGTTAATAAAACCTGCGCACCTATGTCGGCGTTTCAACTTCACCTCCATGTGTCTCTCCGTATGCTTGAACAGCAGCTAACCACACACATGACACGAGCAAGACCCTGTCACAAGATGGTAAATGGAAAGGTGAGCCCCACTTATCACATAAACAGGTTACCAAAATCATGTCGAGAAACAGGCCAATGCCAAAAACTTCAGCTTTTGAAAATATTTAAAAGTTTTAGGAACACTCTGATACCTTGACTAAGCCACTAGAAAAAACACTTAGGACTATTAGAGAACAAAATCACTCACAAATATTTACCAACATGGGAAGAGAACAAGTATACTGAACCTTTCAATGTTTATAGAATGTAAAATCGCTGTGGAAAATTCCCCCTGGTCCTCAATGAACATCAGGCTAATATCTGAATGAATATATTTTAGGCACTACAATGCAAGAATGGTGTTCTACATTCAAGCCACTGCAAACCCCTTTTTCTTCATACCATCCCAGCAGGGTAAACAAGACAACCAATGCATACAAAGGCAGGATAAAAGCAATGAGCCTTGGGCTCTGCAAACCTTGTTTTGCAGTTTTCTACATTAGGAAAAAAGTTAGCAGAATTGCCAATGAGAACTGGCACAGATGTCAGGAGAGTCATATGACCAACCCTTTGAAAACCCATAGCCGACCAGGTGTATGGCTGCCTTAGTGAATGTAAATCAATCATAAAGACCAGACTCACAGATCAGTGCATACAAAACATGATTGATTGCACATAAATCCTACATGACTGGTTAATTATTTAAGAAAAGAGTGTAATAGTCCATATAATGGCCCTGACTCAGAGCTGGTCCATATTTGAATACATGTGTTTTAACTGGTCGTATTCCAAGTAGGTTTCAACCAGATTTGATGTGCTGTGCGATCAGAATTAAACAAAAAAGGCCCATTCCTTAAATGTGAATTTCAGCAAAATGCAATGCAGTAGTCAATCAAATGGCAGCTTTCTGTTTGATGCAATTCGGACTCAAAGGGTGAACATTATTAGTTGTTCAAGTCTAAAGCGACATGGCCAGTGACATAACTTAATGCTACATTTTCAGAAAATGGGTCAGTGATTGCCAAGAATTAACATTAAATAAATGCTGTGCAAAAAGTTTACCTCCTTCATGTGTAGAAGTTTAAGATTGAACCTGGAGTGTTGATCAGAGTAGATGTAAAACACTGTATGAACTCGGGAAATCACTTTAATACATGTTGGACTGGATATTGAAACCCCTCTTTTTGAGAAACCACCAAGTCTATTTTTAACAATTTCCATGTGGGTTTTGCTTGACAGAATTAAGAAAAACAAATATCTGTCTTACCCTTTGTAAGCAACAATCCAACAACAAACCTTGGGCCGTAATCCATCACAGCAGTAACATATAACCTTGGTATTTACGGTCGTATGAGTCTCTCTAATATCATTATAGATTATTCAGTAAAGTTCGCCATAGTAATTTATTGCAGTTTATGGCTGAATAAATTGTTTGACCCCTGCACAGAGGAAAATCATGGTCTTTGGGGACTGTGTTGAAGATGCCACACGGTCTCTCAGGTTTCTATCACAAACATCTCACTCTCAGCCCTCGTCCTGTGGGATTAGGGTACAGACATCAAGAACACAGCTGGATAGCCTATTGATTTTATCACTTGAAGAAAATTACCATAACCAGTGTGAATTCTGCATTTTTGTCACCCCCCAATTTAACCGTTGATTCAAGCCAAGTGTTAATACAATTTCTTTTTGAGCACCTGCCTCAGTGACATCAAAAAAGGTTTCGTTTTTCTTTTTGAGTTTCTTATTTATTGATGAATTTTACAAATCTCTCTATCTTGTTGAGGTGATTTACAGTGTTTGTTAAAATTCATTCCAAAAGCTTTGTATTTAATAGCTTATGAGAAATTGCATAATTCAAGCTTTAAAATATGAAAACCATTGTACACCTGGGGTATTCACAGCACAGATTTGTGGTATGACCGGCATAAGAAATCAGAGGAATGGGCAATATGTACAGTATTTCTTATTTTGTGTAAATTATATACAGGATAAGACTATCATTTTTTTGTGGTTTACACCTCTACAGTAGCCTTTACTGTTTATGTATGTGCCCATTCATTTATATAGTGTACGTCACCTGAATGGGTGCATTTATGGTACAACTGAATAGTAAAATGCAAGTTTCTATCTTTCTTTATGAAGCACACTTTTAGCTTTATGTACTATACATGTTTTATTTTTATTTTTTTGTATATAGCAACACTATTCATCCATGACTGTACTGGTTTGGCAAAACTATACATACTGTAGATTGTAATACATTGTTGACAGAAAGTAGGAGTTGATATAAAGAAACATGTTCCTTTTTTCTCCCTGTTGCAATGGTTGCAACAAAAAACTTGAGTTATGAAAGCTGTAGAAAAGCAAAAGGTTATCCTAAACTGGCTTTCCAGCAGATGTCACTTTTAGAAATTATTTTAACAGCTCAAACTGCTGTGTTATTTATAACTTAACAAAAAGTATAATTTCAGTTGCCCCCCTGAGCAGTTAGATTAATTGTATACTGTGTTGGGGGGGTGGGGGGTTATATTAGAATTGAAATTGAAAATATCTCCAGTTTGACCGGACAAATATTCCATCTTTTTGCTAGGAGTTTTGTGAAAATTATTCAAGCTCTCTCTTGGGAAGAAACCTGAAATGCCACCCAATTTAAACAGAATGTTACATCTAACATAATGCATTCAATGATAATGCAGAGACACCATAACTTAAATGCAATCGTTCTGAAATTAACCTTTTCAGTACATTTCCAAAATTATCACATACCAGCTACAAACAACACATATGGAATAATCAAGTAGCAGCTTCTGGTTGTCGAGAGAATATTTACACACCAGTTAGCCAGGGTTAGTTACTGCTGATCAAGTGTATTTTTTCCCCAATTGGCGCAGCTCAATTATTTAATTTATGCACTGGTTTGGATGCTAGTCTACAGTTCCTTCTATCTGTGGTCTTTTAGAAAGGACAGGTATTCCGGCTAAAGGAGTTGGCACAGTGGAGTCTATGGAACTTTAATAATGAAACAGACATGTGCTGTGCTTGAAATGAACTATGGCACATACATTCTGTCTAATTCAATTGTGATGCACATTTCAATCCAGGGCTCTAGTAAAACTGCTACATTTACACATTTAACAATCTAACTACATAATTGAGGATATATGTACATAGTTTGTGTTGGATTTGTGCTGCTGCAACATCGATAATGGATAATTGCAAAGCATATGACATGGTTTATTTAGATTTCCAGAAAGCTTTTGACAAAGTCCCACACAAAAGATTAATTCTCAAACTGAACGCAGTTGGGATTCAAGGAAACACATGTACATGGATTAGGGAGTGGTTAACATGTAGAAAACAGAAAGTACTTATTAGAGGAAAAACCTCAGAATGGAGTGTGGTAACCAGTGGTGTACCACAGGGATCAGTATTAGGTCCTCTGCTATTCCTAATCTACATTAATGATTTAGATTCTGGTATAGTAAACAAACTTGTTAAATTTGCAGACGACACAAAAGTAGGAGTGGCAAACACTGTTGCAGCAGCAAAGGTCATTCAAAATGATCTAGACAAGATTCAGAACTGGGCAGACACATGGCAAATGACATTTAATAGAGAAAAGTGTAAGGTACTGCACACAGGAAATAAAAATGTACATTATAAATATCATATGGGAGATACTGAAATTGGAGAAGGAATCTATGAAAAAGACCTAGGAGTTTTTGTTGACTCAGAAATGTCTGCATCTAGACAATGTGGGGAAGCTATAAAAAAGGCTAACAAGATGCTTGGATACATTGTGAAAAGTGTTGAATTAAGAATCTTATGTTCTTATTATAGTTATGAGGGGCAGTAGGTTAAAATGGCAGACAATGTGACAAGAGTTACTTCAAGCAAAATATTTGCAACAGGAAAAGCTTTAGGCTTTATCGGCAGTAGTGTTTTTATGTAAAGAAAAAATGTTGATGGATAAGATAATTATGCAGGACAATTTATTCAGCATGAATTGTGCTAAGCTCTTGCCAGGAGGAAGCCGTGTCTATAACTCATTACAACCAGATGAGATGTGCACAATCCACATATTATCAAACTTCCTGACCCTAGGAGCCGCATACCAACATTTTCATATGGCCGCAAGACACATACTCTAAAACATTAAAACATGTTTTTTTTTTTTTAATTCTCTCAAACATTATAAGGGAATCTTGCACTTACTCTGTGCAGTACAGTAATTGTTATCTCTTGATGGCAGCAAAATATCCAAGAACAAGGGAGAACATTGCAGAGCCTTACAGTTTGTGTGTATTTTATATTGTTTTATATTGTACTGAACAGTGTATTAGACTTTATTATTTCTGTTTATAGTGTCTTATGCACTTTACATGAAACATATACAGTTATTCTGAAGCAAAATACAGTAACTAACCTGATTTCACCAAAAACACCACATAAAAAGATACATTTTTATAAGCTCTTCCCTTGAAGGTATGAATGCTTGCTTTTTTGTATGTATTCAATACTTTTGAGAGCTTTGTGGATGACAAATGCACTGTATTTATTTTGAAAGGGATTACAATACCTGCTCATGACGAGCTATAAGACAATAAATATAATATTCATTTTAGGCCTGTAATATAACATTTAAACATTCATTCTCTAGTCTAGTGCCAAACACTCCAATTTTATAAAGAAAGATTCATTCATCTGAATAAGGAAATTTTGCACGAGCTATATTCTAGGGTTCTTAGTTTTTGTTTTTTATTTTTGTTCCTTTTTTGCACCAACTCCATTCAATCAAACTCTTGGAAAGTGTTGATTGTGAAACAAGATCACTTTAGTTTTCTCTCCCATAAGTTGATTGAGATTGTGATTCTGTTTCATTGATAATGTAAAAAAAAGACAGCTCCTTATTTTAATTCAAACCGAACTCAAACAGCGAGTGTAACTAAACTGATTTAATTAAATCGTAATTAAGAGGAAACCATTATGTGCAAAGCAGGTTATAACATTTAAAATCCGGGAAAAGCAATTTAACTGAACTAGCTTTTTGTGCTTGGGAGAAAAATACAAAAGTGATCTTTTTTTTATAATCATCACATTTCCAAGAGTTTAATTAAGAAACAGAGTTGGCTCAATATAACATTTAAAGGGGCAGCACGTGACCAAAAATAAAAACTAAAACAAAGAGCCCCATCCAGCCATACAAAACTTGCTTGGGTCGTTGCATCATCTTCTTTACTGAATGCCAAAAAGAGCATCTGCTGACTGCTGAGGCGTGCTTTTAAAGAGGCCAACTTGTTCCTTCTCAATTCTGATCCAGGAGGATATGCAGATGAAAATTTGTTGTAATTTATTTCATAATTACATTTAAGGCTGACGTTTATGGTTTGCTCAATGCCACTGGGAACAGAAGAAAGAATAATAATCACAAATGAATACAGAGAACAAAAATAATAAGCTATTATTTATTTTTGCTTTCTCTCTTTTCATTTTTGTTAACTATTCTTTCTTCAGTTCATTAGAGCCATAAAGTGTGCGTCACCCAGCATTTCCCTGCGTGCCACCCTTGAACTGCCCGGAAGCCGTGGTTTGGCCACATTATATTAAAGAAATAGTGAACAATAATGCTGGTTTTAATTGTAGGCACGTTGTTAAGACCTCGTTTAAGCTCCCAAATATGACTGCTGAAAAAATATCCTTGCAAATGTTTAATATGTTTCCTAATGTCCTTTCCCCAAAAAAGGAAACGTGCAGACCTTCAGACATACCATTTCTGTCAATATGTCATATCTAAATTTTCGTCTATCTAGACAACCACTTATCCAATTGTAATACAAATTTTGAAATTACATTATGAATTTGAATTAATACCTTGTCTGTCTCTACATAAATACTTACATTTTTTCATAATAATAATGTTGATGTCTCTCCTTCAATTTTATCCTTTTCCTACTCACTTTTTTAATATCTCATGATTTACTGGATTATAACTTTCTTTTACTTGCACAATTGCCACGTTTTTACATGTTTATTGTATTGCCACACAACAGGGTCAGACATTGCCCTGTTGGTAAAGAATAATGAAAAGGCATTACTTAAAAGACCAAAGAAATTCTTCACCACATATAAATCAGAAGGCAGAGGCCAAGGCTTGATGTAACAATCTTCACCACCAAGTACATGGCACTGGATGCTTTTATTTACAGCTGACAGGATAGTACAGACAAGAGAGCACCACACTACACAATGAACAGGACGTCTAACAGACCTCCAGACCAGAGCTAAATCAGTCTTGGTGTCGCACCCATAGATCTTCTTCAAGGCCCACACCATGCGGTTCATAGCCCAGCTGCCATCTGCATTCAATCCCTAAAACATGTGTTTTAAATGAAACCACAACACTTGAATTACCATACTAATAAACAATAGTGTAATGGTCTCCGGATTCCAGTACAAATTTACCACTTCTGTTCCATTGTATACTTTTTGTTTGGAGATACAGTTGCTTTGAGGTATTCTGACTACACACACCAGTATGCAGATATATACTTCACTGACAAACAAGAACTAATTACAAAAAGAAGACCAATGCAAGGAAGCTACAGTGTATTAGAGCCACAATGAAACAAGGTTTAATCTTCCCATATTGCTGAAAAACCTTACATGATTCTACATGGATAACCATACATTAATTAAATTGACTATGATGGAAAATAAAAAGGTCACATATATACATGTTACAATTACCAATATAAATGAAGGAAGACAGCAAGCTAGAAACCAAAAAAAGGTAATTTTTTTTCTGATAAATTCAGATAACACAAAGGCAGGCAGCCCCAAAGAAAGACATATATTATTCATCTAAGGAACTATTTGAATTGAGTTCAATAACATGACAAGTTGTATTTCATATACTAACCTCCAATAAGTATAGTATACCCTCCAGTAAATATTCAATGCTATCGAGCAACTGAGGCTCCTAGAACACTACTGTTGTATCCCATACTCTGTGTTTTGTATCCTGGTTACATATAGAAGTTATATACAGTACCTCCACTGTTTGTTGCATACCAACCTATTTTTATTCACTGTAGCTTATTTGATAAAACAGCATATTCAACTGTGCATGCCAAGTCTTAGCACTGGCCATCTTCACCCACTGAAAATCTGGACCTCCTATGGGTATTTTCATGCAACACCTGGATGGAAACTATATTCTATAGTGAATGACAAGTGGAATCTCTCTGCCATTCATGTTAATTGTGATTCCAAATCCTGATATCTGTGATAAAACAACATTGTACAGCTTGGATAAACAAATGTTGAAGGGACTATAGCAAAAGCAGACAATTACAGAACCAAATGACTGATTCAAAGTCAAAATCAGAGCATAAGCTGCACAAAGTTGACATTTTTATTAAAATACTTGACCTTAAAAAAAGAGAAAGACCAAAACATTTGCCATGTAATAGCTATAACAGCAGGGTATATCTAGTGTATAAAGAAAACAGTCTTCCTCTCTAGTATAAAATCCTAAACTTCATCTTGGAGTTTTCCACTTAGAAGACTGTTATCTCCTTGTACAGTTGATGGGCCCTGCAGTTATCGAGTATGCACATACTTTTTGCATCTTCCAGTCATTCCATCTGAAAACAGTGCCATACGATTCAGAAAACTTGTCTGCAAACCTTCCTCCCTTGGGACTAATTTCCCTCAGAAGTTGAAGACTCCTGTGCTTTTTCTTCCTATACGGTTAAACATTCAGGGAGCTCATAAAACAAATAAATGAGTGCTGAACTTAACAAGATGGTTTAAGCAAACAATGTTATGAGCATCCCATAGCTAGACATGATTATTGTTCCTTTTCCTACTGCCTCTGTCAGTTCTCGTGTGCCTAATGGTCTTCTTATATTCTCTGCTCTACCTCTTTGTAAACATACAGTCCATGTGTCATACTTTTCTTAACAGGGAAAATTGCTTAAAGAATTCTGATTACCCGACATAACTAATAACTCTTTTTTTTATAAACTTCAGACAAGGGTCTGCTGTAAACATATTACTTGCAGTTGAGTAGGTAGGGTGCATCAGTCTAACCCCCCCTCTAATTTGGGGTATAAACTTAATCATAAAGTTCAGTGAGTTTGTAAATATAAAACAAAAAAAAAATGTTTTTTAAAGTAAAATAAGATGACTCATCCACATAGTGTACAAGATGTTGATATATTTTAATAGGATCAGCAGTATACAGTATGTCTAGAATATAGACTAGCTTTTTAGATGACTTCAGCTTATACTTTGTCTATTTTGTGCTCTGTTTCCCACTGGCAATGTGAGTCGGATATAACTACTGGAACTAAGCACAGGAAGTATTTAGGAACCATGTGGAAATTAAATTAACTTGCTCCATTGGAGTGTCTGTGTGGCAAAAGCATCTAGCTGCAGCAATCTACCCCACCCCCTTGAGCTTGTGTTTTGTGTTCCCAGTTCAGTAGTTGATTAAAACTGTTATATTGCCAATTTTAAAGAACTGATTTAGCTTAGGAGTTACAAACCCCACAATTTTGAACACAGAATGTGAAACAGGAAACAAGGCTCCTGGCTACTGTAACAGACAAGAAGACTGTCTTGTTATTATTCCTCAGGTTAATCGGGTAGAACTTTTTTAAATGTATTACCCCCATATCAAGTAAGTGAACACTGCAGTTAGACATTGCAGACTTATTGAGCACCCTCCATTCCCGGTGTGTTTGTGTTATGGGAAGCCAAAAAATATAATTTTAAGAACATTCAAATAAAAATCTCCAGTCTTTAACTTGCAACAATAGCAACGCTGAATTGCCAAAAGATCTTAACAGTATCAAAATTTGCTATCCTAAATGTGACATAGGTCTCTGGTTAACCCAATCTGTGGCTTTGTCTCTCAAGAATTGTTACTATTTAATAATGTTTGCTTATTTTGATGACATGTTGTAAAAAAAAAAAGCCAATTAACAATCAGACTACTAATGCTGACCTTAGAGGTTAATCAGAAATCTGTCATTGACTGGATTATCAGTATTTTGTAATAAATCAATATTTTTAATTTGGACAAATATAAAAATATGTTTTGGTTTCACTCAGCCAAATTGCAGAAATGGCAAAGGTGACCCAATTAACTGCAGTGAATTCAAATGTTTCTGTCAATTACCAAGACACATAAACAATGAAAAGATTAAGAGAGGGTGCCAGTCACTTGGAATTGACTTTTTAACTAATCACAACTCCTACCATACAAATGATTTTTTTTTCTTTGAACCTATATCGAATCTTTACAAAAATTAAAAACACAGATTTTTTACCCCCTGAATGCAGGCTTCTCAGCACTATACACTCTAGCTCCTCCATCAATAAAGCTGGATTCAGTAGCAGTATGGATTCCCTATCTATTATGTTCATTGTGGCTTCAAAACGCTGTAACGAGATAATATTGGAATTTACCTACAAGTGACTGCCAAAAATTAGATATTTACTATTGAAGTCGTTTCACATTTTATGCTACTACCATAGGGTGTACTTTCCGTATGAAGTTGTGATAAGTATTGTTTAAAGATGGCACTCATGTTAATAGAATAGAGAAAAGATCTACATTGTACAAGTAGTCCTAAATAGGATTCAATAAACACGGAAATAGAAATGTGACAATACACAAGTTCATTTTTTTCAACTATACCCTAGGGTAATTCCATTAAAGGTAAAAACATCATAAACATTTCGTTTTTGTCTGCCAGAATTCCCATCTAGTTCACAAGCTCTTTCAATGGGATAGCTGATGTGTACCCAGTTGTTCGCTCAGAATTTTTTTTAAAGTAATTCTTCAGAAGATAGTGAAGTAGCATAGCACATTCTCCCTTTCTCTTTGAATTAATGTTAAAGCTGCAGAACATTATTTCATTCACAAATTATGCTAACACATGGGAGGACACATTTATAGGATAAGCTTGGCAGCTTGTGAAGCTCCCCAGTATTTACTGGACATCATTTGCTCCCATGCAGAAACATTAGTATAGACATAAGCCCTAAATGATTACTTCATTAGTGCAGTGAAAGAGTTGGCCACTTGCAAGACGTTTTTGTGGTGATTGATGTGATATATCAGTGTAAGGAAACATCCCTTATCAGAATACAAATAAAGCTACCAGTAATGTTGAGATAAGTACATTCCTTCAGTTTGTTGTTTAATTAGGCTGCACTGGAGCAATTTCAAATCCTTTCACTAAAACAAGAAGAAACTGATTATGCTAATTAGATTCAAAATAAACTCAAACAGCATTTTTAATTGCTGCTATTTTGAGTTTTTCAGGGTAAACAGCTTATTAATAGTTGTTTTAACAGTTCAACAATTAAACTGCCACTCCCCTTTGATACATGTGCATAGGGGATTTCAAGATTTGTTTTTTTTTATTTTTTACTCAGCTCTTCAAACCCAGTACATTAATTACCCCTTAAAAACCACTTTGAAAGAATTCAGCCATGTGCAATACGTCGAGACGCAGTACGAAAACTTTACCGGGTTTGTGGTGTTTGGGAAACTGTACTACAATTTACTCACCTTTTTAACATATGGAAACGCCTTAAGGTTACATGTAAAATGAATGTTCAACATACAAATTGCAGTTCAACAAACATATTTGAAACACACAATGTCAATAGTGAGTAGAGCCAGATTCAAAGGCACAAGTCTTTAAGGAGATTTATTGTTCTGTAGTATACAAAGCCATTCATCAATTCCTTCAGGGAAGTGGAAGGAGTTTTGCAGGTCGGTTCTCCATGATGGCCCATTGAACCATCACTGTTGATATTGTTTGAAGTGAAACAACAATAGTTGGCGAATTCTTATATGCCAAAGGTATTATCTATTACAACATACAAAAACATGTATGCTACATATAGTCCTGCAAGTGTTTCTAACAGTTGTCAAACCCCTGAATATTATTATGCACAGTAATGAAATCTCAAAGCATTTTAACAGCTGGTTTCACAGACTCCGATTAGCATTAATCTTGGACTACCTTACTTAAGGTTACTGGCCATATACATGCTAATATGTATTAAGAAACCTTTGTATTTTACCTGCTAATACATCTGTATTTAAACAACCAAATTGTTAAAAAATACTTTTCTTAACTTACATTAACATAACAACATTTTCACAAGAACTGTATACTGTAATTTATGTTTGCTTTGACTAAGGAGAAGCCAATTTCTCATTCCATAACAAAATGAAATAAAAAGTGAACTTCCCTTAGGTTATTATAGGACCCCAGAGTCTTTCACTTATATCACTTGTAATGCAGTAAGTGAATCAGATACCCATACTTCCATCAAATGTGCAGTACTCTGAAAGTAAAAATAGGATTCAGAGAAGTCAAAGTGAAAATAAAGCGTAGAAAGCAAAAATATGTATAGTAAAAGAGTAAGGGATACTGGGAGAATTATTATTGCTATAAGAGATAAGAAGATGCTTTTAAAACCTTTATTATAACACCTTCATGGAATAAGCAACACATGTAAACATCTCACGGTAACACCTAGGCACCGACATGTCATTCTACAGAGCCAAGCTTGGAAGCATCCCTATATCTGGATGGCAATTCCTATTGGCAGTTATTGTATTGTTATATATTTGATACCTACACACTTTTGTAATTAATCTGTCCATCACCTTGACCTGTATCTTCTCCTGATTACAGTATGTCCCAGTCCTGGGCCACCATTCTGTTACAAGCCTTGTCCATCTGTTATCTATTCTCCAGGCCAGATGTCCCACCCCATGCCTCTGGCTTCATTGGATTGTCTCCACAATATGCAACCAATTCTAATTAAAATACTGTAAATTGCAAATGGATGAGGTAGTGGATCTTCTCTATGTAATCAGTGATTCAGATTTCTTGTCCCTGCAACACTAGTCAGTACTTGAAATTTGCAAACCCTTAGGTGATGCAGAAGACGATAGAAAATGTGTAGAAATCTTTTACCAGGGGAGAAAAATAAAGGGGAGTTTTATATGCTGCACCCCTGAGCCACAAGCATGCTGTGCTGCTGGCAAAAGAGAGGGGGCTGACAGCCACTGCTTGTTGGGAAACCACAGGTGCTAAAGGTGATTGCATAGAAATTACTGGAGGAATTCTTGGAAGTTAAGGAGTTACTGGATTGTGCTTTATTAACCCTTTGAGGTCCTTTGTCGGACCAGCTCCGACATTACAAGTTTCCCTTTCAAGTCCATCAAAAAGATGTCAAGCACAGGTCTCTAGTCGTTTTTTCTCCGGAAAAAGCTGAGAAAACCTTTCAATGGACAAGTGAGACCGATAGAAGTGAGAGAAACTAAAAAAAAAAAAAAAGGGGTGGAGCAATACACAGAGGTAGGCACCACACAAATAGCACAGACATAAGCAAACAAGAAAGAATATCACAGACATTTGCAGAGTTTTTTGAGATGTTATAGTAATAAAATAATGATTTGGATCACATTATTGAGGAGTTTGGTGCTAAAACGAGTGATCACGAGAGGATTTAGCAGTATGCACGACTATGAAGAGGTACCGTATGTGAAAAACACAGCGAACAAGGGGTGAGGGTTGGTCGGATATGCAATCTGAGTGCCCTTTTGATATGGTGTGCCTGTTTTACTATGAAAAAAATAATAATTTAAACAGCGTATGTAAAATAAACAGTACTTGTGAAAATACATAAATTGGACCTGATGCACCTGACAGGTACTGATTAAATGGACCGCTAAGGGTTAAGCAATACAAAAGGTATTAATTAATTTAGGAGGATCTCCTACAAGCTTCTTAGTTGCTGCTTGCTTGTTTTGTAACATTACCGTAATCTTCAGAAAATAACACGCACCCTGTGTATCGTGCACATGGCAGAGCAGTTTCATTTAACACCCCTTGTATAACGCTCACACCTTACATAATGCAAATCCAAGAAGCAAAGAAGTAAAGTAAAAATTAATTGTGATCAATCACACTTTATACAGTGTCTATATACTATATTATCAATACATAAACAAAGCATACAATCTCAATATAAAATCTTTTAGTTTTTGTTATATTTTTTTCTCAAACACAAATAAAGGCTTGACTGGAACATTTGCTTTTGCTGAAAGCTGCAAGAAAAACAGGTTAGTATTTCTGTAGGTTGTGACTTATCATACAAGTGCAAACTGCAACAAAGTAGACGGTACACCTCGTAATGCACCTCATTGCTTCAGAAATTTGCAAAAATATATCATTTTTAATATTATTATGATTACATTTAAATGTACTGTACCATTAGTGCATCAGATCATTTTGTTTCAAACAGATATAATAGTAAATTGATATATTCATTTTATATAATTATTGGAATGAACAAAAAGCAGGTGTTTTGTTACTCACATCATTATATATAAATTACACTGAAGAGGGTGTCTGGATTCACTGTGGATGTGAAGCTATGGCATGTAATGATGACTTCACCATGTATGTGCCAGACCCAGCAAGGCAGCTTAAGTAACTGTATGGAGTGCTGAAGTTACTAGAATAATAAACCCTGGGAAATCCATGACACTGACCTTGTGAGGAACACATCTTTGTGGGGCAGTGGTTTGGTTAAGGTCAATACTGTGTCATCTGGTGAGGTTTTATCTTCAGGTGTTTTACAAATCAGTTTTAAAAGGGTGATTTTTCATTGAACAGTATTTGTATTTGTTGTTTTATTACATTGGGTTATTGTTAGGCTTGAATGTTTTAATATACATTTCAATGCACACTTGTAAGAAAGTCACAGGTGGAGAAACATATTGTCAGTTATTAAGTGACATATTTAATCTTTTTCAGAAATCTTACAAGCAAGCCTTGAGCCCAAAAAAGCTTTGCTGACACTTACCCTTTAAGATCTAGCACATGAATGATAACCAGCACATGCACACACAAATTCAGTATCTGTATTGAAAAGAACAAGCCTGCACGCACATTGTACTACAAAAACAAACCAAACATTCTTAAGTAAACATTATTATGTTTCTCTTGTAAAACCTCTTGCAGTCAAGGACTTTCAAACTGTTTGAACAAAAGATTAGTGCTTAATATTCTATGGCTCAGCCTTAAACAACAACTGATGAATATTCAAAGCTCCATTTTGCATGCAAAGCATCACTTGCAGTCATTTAAAAAGTAGTGTTGTTAATTACAACACTCGGTAACAAAACCGAGTAATTGCACAAGACCCCTTCTTTGATTGGCCCCTTGTGCATTTTTTTAATGTCCTTCTATGTTTTAAGTGGATCATCTTGAGATTGTTGTGAAAACCTGCTCCAGCTGAGTCTGTCTGACTAAGGTGGTTTATGATCCTGCACATGTAGCATACAAAAGCATCACTGTGCTTTAGTACTTCAAATCATTGCAAATGCTACAGTAGGTTTTTTCATCCTATACCCCCAGGTAAACCAGAAACTGGCACTTGCAGTAGGCTGTAGAGTGAGACTGCAGCTGCTCAAGCCCCAGAGCCTCACAGTTGTTGCTGTTGCTAAACTCGATGTGTGGCCTCCTTCAATAGACAGTTTTTAAAATGGGATTGGACAAGACTACATTTTCATCCAAAACCTAAAGTGACCATTCTAAATTCTAAATTCTATATTGAACTACCTTCATTATTTGTTTGTTTGTGTGTAGTAATACTGTATGTAGTACCAGCTACATATTTTCTTTATAACGTGTTAGAAATTTATATTGTAAGGCAAAGCTAATATCTATATCTATATATATATATATATATATATATATTATATATATATATATATATATATATATATATATAGATAGATGTGTGTGTGTGTGTGTGTGGTACACATATATATATATAATATATATATATCTATATATTGATATATATTATATATATATATATTATATATACATATATGTGTCACACACACACACACACACACACACACATATATATATATATATATATATATATATATATATATATATATATATATATATATATATATATATATATATATATATATATATATATATAATATATATATAAGGTGAGCATATAGAAGCATATAGATGTTGAAGAGGCCCGAGAACAGATCCCTGGGGGACACCGCACGTGGCCGGGTTTGCGTCAGCACTGCTTACATCATGGAAAACAGACTGCATGCGTCCAGCTAGGTAAGAAGACAGCCAGAGGAGACAGGTTCCAGAGATCCCGGCATACCTCTGAAGGCAGTCAAGAAAGTTAAGAAGAATGGTATGATCTATGGTATCAAAAGCAGCAGTTAGGTCAAGAAGGATAAGGACAGAGGGAGCAGCAGCATAAACATTGAGCAGGAGATCAATTACAATCCAGAGAAGAGCAGATTCAGTACTGTGATGTAGCCGGATATGGGACAGAAGTTGGATAAGACAGCCGGATCAAGAAAAGGTGTTTTTGAGCACTGCCATTACTCAGACAGTCTTGAGGGCAGCAGGAACCAGGCCTGAGACCAGGGTTAAGAGTATGCATAATGGAAGGAGCAAGAACCAAAGCACAGAGACAGACAAGATTTGTTGGCCAGGGGTCCAAGGGGCAAGTGGCAGTAGTTGATTTCAACAATAGGCTGGATACATCAGTAATGGAGAGAGGAGAGAAGGGAGAGCTGGAGGGGCAATCGGAGTAGAGTCAAGGTGTTCAACTGATATACTGGGTTTGTAGCAGGAGAGCTTAGAATAAATGGTGTCGATTTTGTTCCGAAAGAAAGAGGAGAAATCACTGCAGGTAAGAGAGGAGGATGAATGGGAGGCAGATTTATTGATGGCTGGATTCAGGATTTGGTCAATGGTTTTGAAAAGAATATTTGGTTTACCATGTCCCAGAGATATGAGTTCTGAGAAATACTTCACCCTGGCAACTACTGAGGTAATCGGTCCAAAGCTCTTGGTGAACTGTTAGTCCAGTCGACCTCCATTTGCGCTCAGACTTAAACAGTTGAAGTTCGAGGGTGTATCATGGACAGTTTTGATGTTTCTTCACTATTTTAGTTGTAAGCGGGGAAACTGTCGATGACCTGAGTAAGGGTGGCGTTGTAGAGGGACATCGCAGCATCGACTGAAGAAGGGAAAGTACCAGTCAGAGGAGAAGAGACACATTCCGATAGTATTGTAGGATTTAGCAGATTTTTAGGTTGGAAGGAAATAACAGTAACAGTAGTAGCTGAAACTGCAGGAAGATTAATATTTGCAGTGATTAAGAAATGGCCAGAGAGAGAGTCATGTGACTGAGTGATTGGACATATCAAGACACCTGGTGATGAGCAGATCCAGGGTGTGTCCAAGGGTGTGAGTAAGAACATTGACAAATTGAGAGAGTCCAAGATAGTGGGGAAGAATGCAAATCGACATGGATGTTGAAATCACCTAGCAATAGAATTTTGTCAGTTGATGTGCAGATTAAAGGCCTAGAGGTGATGATTGCTGGCAAGCAGATTAGTAATACAGTACAAAGCATGAGCCATTCATTTATTTTCTACTCTGCTGGTAATTCCATTTCCAAACTCACATCTTTTCGTCTTGGCTTGTAAGCCGCATTCTGTAATAGAAATGACCAAGCACATTGATTGAGAACTTGTTGTACTGGTAGTGGCAGTTCAAATTGACAAAGAACTCGAGACAAATGTATCAAAGTCTTTGATGCCAAAGTTTGCTTGTGGAATGCAACTATTGCAAAACACTTTTGAGTCCTTAAGTCAACCTTGTGATTCAAGGTAAAAGTGACAAGGGTGACCTTGTGGTTGAAAAGGCTTGACTGAGTATATTGAATCCTCTGCTAATAATAACATTGTTAAGGGGTTTTGATGGTTGTTGGTATGTGCAACCGCACTGAGATAATAATAAGACATTCTGTACTTTATTGACAATATAAAGAGTGTTGTATCGTTGTTGGATATTGTTATGTTATGTTTTTTTTTTTTTTTTTTAATCAATGTGTAAATGTGATTTTTATCAATTATAATTTCTTGTTTTGGCAATGCATGTATGCTGTAAACCAAGCAGTTCTCTACGACACTCATGTAAAATAAAATAGATCCTTAAGATTAAATATTCCCTGAGTATTTTAAAACAAAACTATAATATTAAAACAGACAGCAAGTACAGTCCCATGCATGCTTTTTTATTTTATACATACATATATACAAGGTTAGGTTACGGTTAGGCCATGTTGACAATAAATTTATTTTACTGGTGGACCCCCGGAAAGTGCTTGAAGTCTTGAAGGTACTTGAAGGCTGCCGATTCCTTATCTAGAGCTCTGACAAATTGTTTCATAAGACTCAATTTGATGTGCAGTGGTGGCATCAGCACTTTCCGGGGGTCCACCAGTGGCTCCCACTTGACGTTGTTCCTCCCCACAGAGAACTCAGTCCGCTGTGGCCAGTCCCGCCTGGTAGTGTGCCTTGGTGTCCCTGCTGTCCCAAAGGCAAAGATAGCAGGGAAACTTGGTAAAACCGCCTTGGAGACCCATCAGGAATGCCACCATTGCAGCCTCTTGATGCCATCTCAGAAAAATGCAGATATGTATCCACTTAGGCAGCTGGAACTAAACTGAACTGGTGGGCTTAAGGCCACTGTATTTATACTACTATTTATATTACTTAAAAGAATGAATCTATCTGGAATGTTCTGGAAAACAGGTCAATTTCAAAATATCACTGTCCTGGTCACAAAAGCAAAGTTTGTGGGGAATAATAGCCATTTTCTCTACTTTTGAGGCATAAGCAATTAGGAAATAACACTTACTACCCAGGAACAAAAAAAAAAAAAAAAATTGTTACACGGTGTTATGAAATGGTCAATGTCATGCTGTGCTTAAAGACAAGCTAGCATTTACTCTAACTGAATATCATATTAAATTGTTAAATATGATTATTCCTTTAGGTATGTATTAAAGCAATACAATATAATAAGAGAAAATAATCACAAAACTAATAGTAAAAAAATAATAATAATTTGGTTTGTATATATATATGTGAAAAAAGGATGACCTCATCACATCAATAAACGACATGCCCTTTGAATGCAGTGCTGACAAAGCATGCCTCCTTTTAATGGCAGAAGTGATTAATCAATGTAACAACATTAGCAGTTCAGAACACTACCATGGGAATGATGTGTGTGTGTGTTGGGGGTGTTTAAACAGATATAGTAAAGCAATAATATGTAACAAAAGAGTTGTTTATTACCACATGCATAGAGTTACAAACATTAAAACAGATTTTTCTAAATATCACATTTGTTCTTAACTTCACAGACCATTGATCCCCAGGAGGATCTTATCGGTTTTTAAAAGTATTATAATACTGCAAATACAATATCCACTTTTGGCACAATAGTATGGACTCCTGCCTGAAACACAAAATATAAGGATCAATTGTGGCCTGCAGACAGTGTTAAGCTGTTTGAAATGCATGCTGTTAATATCCCCGTCTGTATTTATGTAAACAAAATACATGATGATACCCTGTCACACATACCGAAGCTATATACCTTGACGAACATGCTGTGGCAAAGACTGACAGCACTAACAACCCCAGTGTAGAAAGCTATGTACTTTAGACCTCTTCAAATAATTTTGGTGCTTTCCTGTAAATGTATCAGAGTTTTGTAAATGCAGGTACTGTGCTGTAAATTACCTTACTAACAGTCAGTTTGAGCTATGATTGACCACTGTGGACTGTAAAGAAGTCAATCCAAGAACAGCATTACTAGTTGTAGAAAGCCTTCTAATTACAATGCATTATCAATGAAACTGCCTAATTGTGTTTTAACACTTTCCATGCCTTAAAGTATTTTAAACTGCTTTTGAATTACCTGCTAGACTAGAGCAAGGTGAGCAGTATGCAAACACACAGCACCCATTATGCACTCAGCAATACACCTACACTGATGACAGTTGCTGCAAAATATGGGAATTGGAATACACATCGTATGGGTACCTTTGCTAATGTGTAAGAGACAGAACATGTGTACAAGTACTATATTCAATATGTTGATTTATTCAAAGCAGAATTTGTATCGTTAAAGTTCATTAAACCACCATAACTACCTGTTCAACCATCATTAAAGCCCCTTGAACCACCATGGCCAAATATTAATTTGGAGTGCCCAGTTATCACCCAATTTTGAATATCAAATTATGTTCCCTCACCACAGCAATTGCCCACAACAGCTCAGGAGAAATGAAGGTCAATGGGTGCCCTCGATCCCACGACCAAGCCAATTGTTTCTTTACACCCAGGAACTTGAACTCCCCTGATTGCACGATTCACCCTGGACAACACAAGGCCAAGCTTTTACCAGGTGAAACCCCTCTTGAACATTTTCTTTTTTATGACAGGTCAGGGGCTGGTCACAAACCAGTGACCACAATCCCCTCAAGGGTATGTCTTACCATCCGCACAAAACAGCCAGACTCTGTAAACACAATGCATCACACAGCACTGCTTCTGATACTGTATAGCAGCAAGCATCTACTGTTACAGTACATCACAGAGACCAAAACACAGTCTAAAGCAGTAACAAGTCAGACCTGTTTTAATGTGTTTATCTGCAATCAGGTTGTTGTTCAAAATGACCAGTGTATGTAAAATATCACTATCACATTAACAGGACACGAAGGTCTTATGATTTAATACTTACAGGGCTGGATATTTTATAAAATCTTGAATGTTCATTGAAAATTGGTAAAGACACTAGATTGAAAATGCTTGTGACAAAAGGTCGCTAAGCATCCCAAGTGTCGGGACACAGAGCTGCAATGTAAGCCTCCACATGCATGCACATACTGTCCTTCCAACGTGTCTTCAAACTACAGTTCCCCTGAAATAACCCTGTAAGGAGGAGGGAAAACAATTCCGCAACCACATGTGTAATATTTGTTAGCTTCTCCTGTTATACTGTTTTAGCATCAACAAAAGTGAACACTGGTATCAGGAACTAAGCTTATGAAAACCACAAAAGTCATTCTAAATCTGTATTGTTTTACAGTCAAGTTTTGCTGTATGTTAAAATGGTAACACAAGGGTAGCTACATTGGTATGAACCATTGGTAGAATTATAACTGTTTCATATGTCAGTGGTGTGAATGGTAAACACTGGGTATCCAATGAGGTACCAGGAGGCATTGCTGTATCTCTGAACTGCTGTATTTTATTTATATATATATATATATATATATATATATATATATATATATATATATATATATATATATATATATATATAGCACCCTTTACAGTACTCATAATTTTTTTTTTTTTTTACTTACTATGTGATACACCTTATATATATATATATATATATATATATATATATATATATATATATATATATTGGGATTTACTAAAATGATTACTCTGAGACAAAATGTTAAATACCAAATCAAATTAACCTTGGTTCAGAAAAAAGAAAAAGAAAAATCAATATTTGAACAGAATCAATTCTATGCATTTTAAAATAGCCTCACTATGGATGTTGAACTATTTTCTAAATTATTAATAACAATAATCCACTTCAGTTTTGATAAGAGTCGCTATTACAGTGTTCAGCCAGGAAATTTCAACCACCTTAATACCAGACTCCGAACGAGAACACTCCAGTATTAACCTTTGCAAACACTGGCATGCAAAATTCATGGAGGGAGTGTATATGTAAATTATATTGTCTGCTATATTTAGCTGAAATAGTGTTGCATGTTAGTGCTCTTAAAAGGGTGACATGTTAGTGTTTGAGATCTTTGATAATAATGATTACAATAATGATAAAACAAATCCCACACATTTAGGCATTGCTTTCAAAGCACACAGTCCTAGACAGTCAAACAGGGAGGTAAAATAGAACTGATTCGGCAAGGTATATCATATATAAAGGTCACTATTCAGCTTTATAGTGGAAATATGTAAATGACATGCACATTAAAAAATGATATCCAGTATGATAATAGATAAAGGAGCTGTTTGCAAGTCTTACTTTCTCTATTTTCTGTTTTCAAGTCTTACTTTTCATCACGGAAGTGTCACTCGCTGCAAATAGGTAATGAGACACTGAAGAGGTAGGGCCTATTGCAAGGAAGCGCAATACTAAGGCATGTAGACAAAGCTACCTTTAACTTACAATGGCATCATTTTTTTTTTGTTTGTTTGTTTTAAAAAAATACATGTTTGCTATATTAAAAACTGCACATAACAAATAGAAGTACAAGACAGGTACGATTGATGGAAATATTTCATTAACAATAACCATGTGAATATCATTTGTCTGCTGCATAATCTCATATACAAATACAGCTGACTTGTTTAGTTTTTCAATAATAGTTTAATAAAAATAAATAGAAATGCTTCAAGTCAGGAATCCAGTTATGGCCTGCTGGCTGCCACATACCAAACGGGTTTAGCAGACTAATGTATCGCATATATTCTGGGAAATCATCCTGTTCCATCAAGTTTTTTTTTATTTATTATTCCATTATTTTTTCTGAATAACCATCAAGTCTCCATTAGCTTTAAGAAGCTATTGTATTCTTCAATCACTTAACTCAACCCTGAACATCTTATTTATTTAATAAGCTTAGATGTGGCAGCAGAGCTAAATGTACTGTGTCTTGTGTTTTTAGATATGTACAGTATTTCTGAAATTGAGTTTTACTACTGTAGACCAAGTTAGAGTCATGAAAAATAAAGGTGAAAGAATAGGAAGACATAGCAAGAAAAACATCACATAGCAAAGCATTCTATACAGCTACAGTAAATTCATAATAAAATTAAGCATGGGCAAAGCATGACAAATGTTAAAATTATAATGGAAGTTTAGTGATTACCTTGTTTAAGGGGGCCAATTAAGGAAGAGTGCAGATACTGATATTTCTCTGGAGTCTTATTTTTAACAGCCACTCTCCGCTGCTAAAGGCAGGCTGCAGAAACATGTAAATGCAATTGCCCACTAGCAATACAGGTGTTGGGGGTGGCAGTGGTTGGGAAACTCCATTTCCTGTATTAGCCCAAGACCCAGTAGGAACTCTGTCCATATTCTGGCTTAGCAGAATACCTGGTGACCTGAGGAAACGAGACACAGGTGTATGTTTGGAAGGGAAGCGCATTGTGAAGATGTGACGCTGTCTTTCCTCAGGAGGATTGCTTGTGAAATTGTTACTGCTGGCAATGCTGGATATGTTGCTTTTCCAAGATTAACTGCGGGGATGTAGAGGTGTGAGGAGGGGTTGGAATCAGCAAAGCGTTTCTTTGTGCTGCATTGTAAACCTTAATGTTGTGGCACAGTAGGTAACACTTTTGCCGATGGGTCTAAAGTTCAGAATATTTTCATATCCCACCTACCAGTCCCCCTAATTGGTCTTCCTGCCTTTGAATTTTACTCTAAAGAACATGAGTAATATATTTTTGCACCAGGAATGAATGCATGTTAAAAAGAAACCCACTGTATGCAAATATCTCCACAGAAGTACAGAAACATACACTGATTGAAGCTAATTATTGCATGCAGTTGTAGGTGTATACAGGTACTTTAATCTTGAAGATCAGATTATGTAGAGAGAAGGCTGATTTCCTTATTTTAATATAGAAACGACTAAAGAAATGGGACGCACAGATTTTAGTTATCATTTTCAAGTGCCGAATTCTACACATTTGAACTTAGCTAAAAATACAAAATAGCACAAATCATGAATCCTTCAGTCAATCCAGTGTTACTTATGAGCAATAATATACACTGCAGTATTTATTTAGCTTTACACATTCACACATTCATATATATATATATATATATATATATATATATATATATATATATATATATATATATATATATATATATATATATACAGATTTACAAACACATACAGTATGTACAGGGCATATATTGAGGCCCTTCAAAGTGTCGGAAACAGAATATGAACTGACAGAGCGTGAAGGAGAAAATTGTCTTGGACTGTTTTGAATGAATACAGAATAAGCAACATGTCCAATATAGAGTATTCTGCACAAATAGGGTCAGCTTTAATTATACCCAACATAATATTTTTCTTTGATATAAACCTACCCCCCTCCCCAGGTTTGATCTCAGACTGACAGTTACAAGGCATCTGTGCAACAGTATTTTCCTTCCATGTATATAACCCATTCAAAGCGTCTTCAATTCACTGCTATATCTGTTAAGCTTTCTGTTGTTGTCTCAAACTTATCACAATCGCAGTGAGGTCATGGAATAAACTGAAGTGATTCAACACACTCGTAGACTTCGTTGTTACTTTTGTGCTGTTCTGTTGACAAGGCCTGATGTGAAGATGGAAGAGCATCTCCAAACCTACAAGCCTTCACATCTGGTCCATTTCAAATACACACAACTTTAACTGTGGGTAGTAAACTGTTTCAAATTTGTATAATTCAACCTACATTACTAAAGCCGTTCACATTATTGTTTGGAAGAATAGCTTTCAGGGCTGGAACACATTCATTATCTAATAGTGCTTCAGTGATTGAAATGCCAGAGACAGAATGTAATCTGAAACAGATTTACTTTTGCATTAAATACAAAAGGCTGCTGTTAGTTGTCAATGTAAACATTTGAGCTAAACAAAACTACAGTCTCAGGCCTTTGAGGTGGTTCGTGTTTGGTTTAACGTGAACAGAAATTAATAAATGAAATGCAAAATCTTCTCGGGTGCCAGAATGGAAGCATAAAGGTGAGCTGTTATTTTTAAAGAACTGCAAGGAAGTTACTGTATTTCATCAACCTGAAAGTGTAATGTAATAGCGTCTTACATCTCACTAGCACAACAACATGGTCATAAGCCTATTATTGGATATCTTTTAATCTTTTTTGGTTTCCAGATATTAATTTCACTTTGACGCATATGATGCCAAATTTATCCCACCACATCAACTTCCTCTGTTACAAATAATTGGACTCTTCCTGAACCCAGTTTTTTAAGTGAGTAGCAAGGTTCACTGAACACATGGAAAAAGGTTACTTGTAGTTTGAATTGTAATTTATTTAAGTATATAAATATTGTAATAATATACATATTTGTTAATGATTGGTATTTAAACAGTGGTGTTTAATATATACACACCCCACAACATGATAGTAAAGAAAGCACATCCCATTGCAGAGGTTTTGTGTACACAGGATAAAGTAAAAGAGAAGCAAGTCTGATATAGGCAGTAATGAATTTCTGAGCAATCCTCTAACATATTCATTATTTTCTTATTTGGTGTCATGTCTGTAACCCCAGGGTTTTTCCCTTTCTTTTTTTTCACTAAAAAGCTTCCTGACTCGGCAGCATATGGCAGACCCTGAAAGCAGAGAAATAAAGCCGGGAGACACCACTGTCTTATTCTAATACAGACAGAATCAGTTTCTACCCAGTCTATAATTTCATTAGAACAGCGGGCTGCTTTAATCAAGAATGCATATTTCTACCTACCAGGCTTTTTCATCCGTATCTATTCCTGACCTTGAGTGCTAATAAGATCTGTGTGACCGATGTTTGTCTCAATTGAGTCCCCCTGCTTTAAATCAGACCTACTAAATAAAATATTCATATATTGGGGTCAGGTTTTCTTAGTCATTTGCGGAATTTCGCCTAAGGAAACAATTGCTGTTGGCATTTGGCATTTATTGGAGATTTAATTATAAACCTATTAATTTTTAACCTAGTTTTTCTTACCCCCCCCCCCCCCCCCCCCCATACACACTCGCACTTTTCCAAAATCCTAGACTACACAGTTATTATTATACTACTGAAGAATATATCATTAATTATTTCAAAATTCAATTTACAAAAAAGTATACAGCTCTTTAAATTAACATTTAGTATGATCTTATTATTGTTGCTTTTTTATTTTGTATTTATTTATTCTGTAAGTGTATACTTATATATGATAGGTGAGGGGCAGTTCAAAGCAGATACTATACCTAAAGGATTGCTACCCAAAGACTTTAAAAAGTTGTTGTTATTGATGCTAGTATCATTGGCAACCTTTCTCATGCAAAATATTTTTTGGGTCATTTGCAAAGCAATAGCAGTCCACACTCCAAAGTACATGAAATAAACAACACAGGAAGTGATAGGTACCTGAAAGCAGCAGTTTAAATGCTTAATAAATAGTGTTGAGTTTCTTTATTAGAACAAAAAAAATCTTAATTGAATAATAAAAGAGAGGAACAAAAGACCTTCTACACAATGTGGGACCACAGATAAAGCTGGTAACAATAAGAAAATCTAGCTATTTTAAAGCCTTGGTTATTTATGAATTAAGCCAATGGTTATCTTAATTAAGGTTTAAGCCAATTAGTATAGTATTTATTATGATTTGAGTCCATTAGAAGTCCAAAGTATACAATTATAGGAGAGATGAATTGTGACGCTTTAGTTATTACTGGTATGACATCAGCTACAATACATATTTACATTATGTGTTTTCTATATAGATTGCATACTTTGACAAGCTTATTATAGTTCAGTAGGTTTGCCGCCAATAATAAAGATTAAATAGAAAGCTTGTGAGGTTTCAGGTAGGACATTTATAGTGCAAGTGTCTGGTGCATTCATTTGGTTAATCTACAAGCCTGTTACCAGCAAGTTCCAATTAACCTATAGGGTGTATATATAAACCGATTTTTCAAACTCAGCCTTGCTGTGCTTTTGAATTATCACCTTGACCCCAACTACCGCCACCTCAATCCCAGCCTTGTCCTAAAGGTCTCCATACACCAGACGCGATGCGATGCGATGAGACACTGTCACAGTGACATGACCATACACACCAGAAGCGACACAGAGGTGATACGACAGGTTTGAAAACTGCTTGATCTATACAACTATTCAAAATTGCTATTAAAAAAAACTATGATCAAGACTGGTACATAAAAGTCAACATGATGTGGAAATTATGAGCATCTTCTCTGACGGTATTTCAACATATATGGCAATAAATCATAAACACCAGGCTTATCCGATTCCTTTGATATGGACTCCCATATATTATCTTTTAAATCTGTATATTTATAATTTTGATGCCCTTGTCATAAAGCTTTGGGTATTTTGCGTCGCTCCAGTGCTGCCCTGGTGCCGCGCCTGCATCGCCCATCGCGTCGCCTGTGGTGTGAAAGATACTTACCAAAAGCATAGGTTCTATTCATTTTGACGCATCACTGCAGAGTTCCGCTTGTCGCTTCGGGGGTTGGGGGTATACAATGCTCCTCTACCTAATAATTTTTTACCAGGATTAACACGTTGCATAGATTTGTTATTTTATTGTTTGTTTGTTTAGTAAGTGGCACCAGAATGCTCCAAGGGATGAGGCTGTGCTCAAACTATTTTTTATTTTTATTCACCCTTTCTTTGGGTTCAATGTTTTTGGAAATTCCTACAGTTTTGTATTATAATAAAGAGCTTTATTTAACGCAAGATTGTCTTGACTGAACATGCATTCTGGTGGTAAAACGTTCAGCGACCTCAGATATTTAAAACAATTTCCTCAGACCTAAAGTTGGATTGGCTAAGCAAGGCTAAGTATATTTTTAGAGCAAGATAACACAAGAAAACTTAGCAAAATTTAAAAATTGAGTAACAATAAGATTTTTTCTCAGAGAAGTCTGTTTCTATTTGACCCACGTAATAGAAATTTAATTCTGTCACTGAAGTCCCTAAATGGGTTTGAATGAATGAACCACAGCATATGATTAGGCAATGTTGACAAAAACAAAACTCTTGTGATGTTACCAGAAAACCTGCAAAATATTATTGTGTATTACTGTGTGAATATTTGTAATTATTTCATGGATAGCCCAAATGGACTGCAACATGGATGTCCATATTTAAAATTGAAATAAATAAACGTATGTAGTACTGTATCATCTTACATAAAAATTTATAAAATAAATATTGACCTGAGAAGGTTCTCTTTGTATTTTATCAAATGTAATTATCTGACCGACTGCCCTTAATATCACAGCCATATATAAAATATTCAACAGAAAGAAAGAGGATTACCTTCATAACTCAATGTTCCCAGGCTATGTACCCTAGTTACACATTACACTGAGAGAAGATGGTGCTGGAACTAATAACTGGAGGGATAATCCCTTTTTTAGTATTAATTTAGCATTCTGCTGACATGTCAAGTGGTATAACATTCAACATTTTGGTACATAAAAGCCTGAAATGCTGATATTCCCGTAATTTAATTCTGAAATCATTACAGAGTTATATATTTAGTTCAATACCCAGTGTGGAACTGTAATTGCATTACTGTGTTAATATCTAAATATCCTAAAGACCCCGTGACATGTCACCTGACCACTGTGTGTGAAGTGTGTGCAACATTCAGCAAAAGTTATGGTAAAGCAGAACTAAAACTGTAAGCAGCTCTTGAAGAATTGAGCCTGCAGATGTACATGTTATTGTGGTCGGCAAAAGACATGCTACAGTAGAATAAATCACAGAAACCTTCAACACTGGAATTACAATGGTATGAACCAATCAGTGGTAGGGTAGTTGGTACTATACCACATCAGTACCAGCATGTTACTGTGTCAGGGCCATAGTGCAATACTTGTTTCAGATTCATAGTATTATCATTGTTAATGGTTCTGGTATTTTAAGTTTCTTTCAGCTTCAAATCTATTTTGGCACTATAATAGTATCTAATTATGGCACTTTTTTTAAAGTACCTAATAAAACTGGCAAACATACCTTGCACTCTTTTCCATGCAGCACCAACACAGGAGAGTTGCTTCTGGGAGTTCGAGTCCCAGTTGGAAAAACTATTCAGAACATTTAGTTTTTTAAGACAATAACTCTTCTACAAAAATAAATAAATAAATAGATATGTTCGAAATATTTTCCATTTATTTTCTTCAAACCTGTAAAAGAACTCAAAAGCATTGACTAATTGACTTGAACTGGAATACCAATCACTGTTTTTCTATGACTGACATGTTTTCAATTTCCACTGAATTCTTTCATGCAATCTTACAAGGTTGACCTGAAGTGCAGCAATGAAACATGTTCAAGGAGCATTAGATAAATATTCTTCACTAACAGCCTCAAATAAATTACAATTAAAACAAATCTAATCCACCTCCAGGTAGTAAACTGGGAGCTATGAATTGATGGCAAACATATTAGGTATGATTTACTCTATTTTTGTTGTTATTGTTGTTGATTTAGAGATTCTGAGATGGTACTCTAGTCACGCCCTAAATTATCTTACCAGTATAACCCTTGCCGGGCTAACTCAGTTGGGACCCAAAATTAATTTAGGAAAAATCATTGAGCAATTATGTATTAGGACCATGTAATATAATGCGAAACCTGCAGCAATATTTTATAGAATCGAAATAGCACCAATGTCAATTCAATCAAAATATATATTGCTTCTTATTCACTCAGTTTATGAACATGAACTTATAATTCCCTGAAAGGGTTTTTTCATCATCTCAAAAGGTTATCAAATTAGGTCAGTTCGTCTTTGGGGGACGGAATTTGCTACCTAATCTTAAATTGTAAGATTAGAAATAAAAAAATAGATGACTTGTAAATGTATTCTGATGTTTTAAGCAAAACTCCTTTATGATTTTAATGTGCTGATGATAACCATATGACTCCTTTAAAAAAGGAATGATTAATTTGCACTTTTAATAAATAAAAGGAAATGGGTCTATTTGGAGTGTACTGTTTAAAACTTTACTTGATATTCCAGGCTTATTTTTTGGGATACCTTATTGCATCTATTTAAGAGAATAGGTAAGTGTTTTAGCATGCACTATATATATATATATATATATATATATATATATATATATATAAATATATATATATATATATATAGATATATATATATACCCAAAACAACTTCTAATGTCAACCATTTTCATTTCCTAAATAAATCCTTAAGGATGATTTTCGTAGGAATTCGATCTAAAAAATGTAGTAAAATGGTTTTGTGATTTGATTTTAGAAACTAAAATCTCGTTTGTATGCAAATACACACAACATATGTGTGTATATATATATATATATATATATATATATATATAAACTTTTTTTTTTTTAAACAGTGTAGCACACTAAAGCTTTAAACATGCTGTTAACAATTATTGCAAAATGTGAACAAAAGATGATCACTCATTGTCACTCTGATCACAAAATGATTTCTGAAATGTTTATTATGCAGCAGATGTCTTTAGAAGGATTTGGGCTCCATACTGACTAGGGAGATAGCGGAGCAGCATGGGTGTTAGGGCAACATATTGTGCCTCTATCTGTAACATAAATGATAAGACAGCATTAGACTGCTGAGGCATTTTGTGATTTAAAGAAATTATAACCTTCCCCCAAATCTTCATATTGCGCATAACCCTTTATGATCTAAATTTTATTTGCATATTTGATAAACGAAAAATATACATCTTTAAATGACCTTGTGCCATTCTAATTTAAATATGATATCAATGAATACACAAGGCAGTGTTTGTTTCCCCTAATCGTTTGTGTTACATATTCAGTATGTCAGGATCTGGAAGACATTATTTAATTTGTTAAACCCATCCCCCCTAGTTGGATATATAGAGGAACAGCAAAATAAATGATTGAGGAGAAGTTTTCCATCGCTTAGTTGGCTACTGAAGGTAGTGATGAAAGCATATCACATTTATGCCTAAGGATGTATTGCCCTTATAACTGAAAATAAGTGCAGCTCGCTGTCAGACATCTACCAGGGAAAATGTGTTTGGTGTTAATGAGATGAAGGGGTGTCAAGTTTTGAATTCATGCCCTGATGATATGATTTTGTGTTTGATTTTAATAAAGCACAAGCAAACAAAACTATAGTCGTTCTCTATTATCATTATTAAAGAGATACAGAACAGCATCTTTCTAGAAAGGATTAGTCATTTCTATAACAATCGATTATTTACTGTTCATTGTTAAAGGTTTAAAATAAAGATGTATTTGGATAATGCTACTCTGTCTGGTTAAGGTTTGTCGTGGCTATTCTGAAAGGTTGTAGCAAACGACCCCCCATGTAACAGTGCGTAACAGTGCGTACAGGTAAAGATACTCTGACATCAGAAAATGCCATGCCAAATTATTTGTATCTATACTGTACACCAAATGCAGTTTTATTTTTAAAACAAAAACAATAAAATATATCACTCAAGAAAGTAATGCATTTATTGTAAATAATAATAATAAAAAAAAATTTCTACACAATAATGCTATAATACAGAATTGTATCAATACTTTTTTTATCTAGTGTATTGTTTCAACCATTTAAGGACTTTTCCATGTATGTTTTTAATAATGTATTGAATGTTTAAACTATATGGCGAGGTGATCTACCAGCCCTACCTACTCACTCTATACATGTAGAGTAGGTGGGACAGCGCAAGCTTATGCAAAGATTCGAGAGCAGTAGAACCTAGAGCCACCCAGAATTGCATACTCACTAAAATAGTAAAACAAGATGACTGTTGGAGCTACTACTCTTTATTTGTGATATTTCAAAAAATGGAGTGAAATGGGACTGTAGTACCAGAATTGTCCACCCCTGCATTAAAGAGTTAAAATGGTTGATGTACTTTGAATAAATCTTAGAAAATGTTTAAAAAAAAAAAAAACATGCACTGAAGGTTAAATATACTTAAGCGCTCAGTACAATACATGCACCATCTTCTTAAAATCTCATATCTTCACCATCCCCTGCTTCGCCAAATTACTACTGAATCAGTTTACACATAGATTAAACAGATTACAGACCTTTGGATTTGATAAATGAAAATCAATAATATAATCAAGATACAGTACATGGTATGACTCACTTATACCACAGTGTAAGACGTCTCCAGATATCAATCAGTAGACAATTGCAATTTGATTGTTTCAGTGTATGCAAATACAGTCAAGTCTCTAACGATTGTTCCAGACCATGTGTTGTGTATATTGCACATGCAGAGCTACACACACAAAAGGTCACATTTGTCAAAGCTTTATATGAGATTCACTTACCTAGCATTGCTTGAGAAACACTTTCATTGGTTCCTTTAATATTGTGCTAATTATCTTCCTAAAAGTGGGCTGTGCAGATAATTCAAGCACCTCACTATAGAAGTTTAAACTGCTTCTTCCTGGTACCTTATCACTTCCTGTTCCATTGGATTGATACACTTCTTACTCCCATGGTCCCAGCCACAGTTTAACAGATCTCCAGGCAGGAGGGGAAGTACCAGGAAGCAACAGTTGAAACTTTAAAATCAATAGTGGTTGAGTAAATTGCATTTCTTAATTTGGAGCTGCAGTATGGGGTCCAGTGAGTAAATCACTAGCCTTTCAGCTCAGCAAACACTGGTTTTACTCCAGTGAAATACGCTGGATGGTCTCAGCAGTGGCCATTCATTAAATGCTGTTTTCTCAAGCACTACCATATGTACAGTATCATTGTATCATATATATATTCACTGTACACTTGTCAGAATTGTGTGTTGGACATGGTCAGTTTTAAAGAGTCATGAATGGGTACTTGAATAACCTCAGTTTGGTTGTTTGGCAAAACACTGGACAAGTTACTTCATTGTGTACTATTGCTTCAGAAGCAATGAGCTCCAGCTATAACTAAATTAGTTGAATATGTAATTTAGAAAATAATATCCTGTTCTTTTCCCTACCGATTCATAACTTCCCGTAAACATGTATTACTGTAATAGCATTTGTCGGTTACAAATGATCCCACAGTGGACATTAATTTACATAACAATAACACCACACAATAAATAAATTGACAGTCTCATTCGAAGCACAAGACCAAATGAGAATACAAGAGCTTGCATGCTTCTAACTTTGTACTACTTGTTTGTAGATCATACACATCTGAAACAGTTACTGTATACATATAAAACTGGAAATACTGCAGTCTGGTTTTACAAAACGTCAATGTTAAATACAAATGCTATGCATGTATCAACATTTGTCCAATTCTCTTGTATTTGTTGAGAATTTTCAATACGAAAGTTCTGGATCTCAGAATGCTCTATGGTAATTTCCTTGCATTCTCCACAATAATGCGTATGCTTCAATTAAATTATTATAAAAAAGAATGAAAAGAGAACAGCAGTGGCTGGATTAGGAGCATTAAGAAGCTCTTATCTTCCCAGCCTCAGGCTGTTGACTTTTAAAAATCCTCCACCAGAATATAAAAAATGAAATCTTACTTGCATTTTATCATTAGAATTAGCATTATTGTTATTATTCAAAGTTATGTTTACTAGCCTTTTCAGCATTCATGCTCTTCTCTAAAGAGGTAACGCACCATGTCGGGATAGGGAAGTGCTGTTTCTTTGTCGAGAGAATATTCCCAGCGCAACAAGGTTAACAACTCTGCTCCTCTTCAATGATCATTACTTTGCATTTTTAATGGTAGCATAAAATTAGCTTAGCAACCTACCAATAGTACCCTGACAGTATAATATATTCACAGACCTGCATGCTCTGTATTTTTTTTCTCTAGTTCAAGATGCTTCTGGTTTCTTTCTCATTGGGCACTCATTAGGTAACTTTCACCATCAGTGCAACTTGGAGAGAACGATGTCTGCCAGACTGCAATCCCAGTCCCAGTCGAAACTGATTTGATCTCTATGGAAAGCAGTTTGATTTAAAATCACTTTCAAGTCAGTCCCACTGACAGATGGACATGTGGCATTATATTCAGCACCCTATTCAGTATTTCTTTTATTTCTTTTTTCTTTTACTATTTTGTGAACCTACAAAAAAATGTAGTGTCAGCTCCACTGCCACTGTAGGTCTTTTTCTTGAAGCTTTGTGGGTTTAAAAGCAGACCTGCAAAGCCTCACAAAATTGATATGGGACACAGAATGTAATGTTTACACGCACAGCTGGGGTCAATCACATGCATTCTGCAATTAAGGCAAAAAAGAGTGCATACCCACCCCACCCCCAAAAGAAAAAAAACACAAGTGCACAAATCTGCACACACAACCAAAAGCTTCCCCAGGGCTTCAGGCATAATTTTTACCTGAGACAGGGAACCAAATAAATTTAAGTTGTAATTCTGTCTCCCGGGAAAAAAGCACACCATGAAGCGACCTATGCAGTCTTGCACGTTTGTATTTAACAAAAGTAAATAATTAGTATTACTGTTGGAAGTACTGTTGCTAAGCTAGCTGTCATGGATACTAGGTTAAAGGAAGAATGTATGTTTAGAATAATAATGTACAAAGTGTTGAAAAACAGTAAAGCCTTCGACTGTATCTTGCGGCACACAGCTAGAGCAGTATCAATTTAAGGGAGCAAAAATCTGACCACTTTGACCTTGTTTCCACGAATTGTATTTGCGATCTGTGTCAGTATGGTACCTACAGATCACGCTGACATTACCATGATAAATGCTGTCCCCAAGAAAATGACTTATTACAATTATCATATTTAAAAATGTGTCCATCATGTCTACTTACGTTGTGGTCTTTATACTTTCTATGTTCAACTTTGAATTTTTCTTTGCATTTTTATCTATTCCATCACTTCTAACAATGTAAGTGATTTATTCAAACACTTTAATATTTAACATTTTAGCTGTTGCGGAAGTATGTTGTTTTCCTCATCCTGCCAAGGGATTGTAAAGTTGTTTGTTGTTTGTTTGTCACCCGCCATTATTGTTTTCTGCGAGAGTAATTGTAGCTCCGCCCACACTGCGTGCTGTCTGCGAGACCAATGACAGCACGGTGTCACTTACTATATGTCAGTGGTTGGTACAGGTTGTAAACCATATATAATATAAATTAACTGGGCAGTGTGTGGCTGGAAACAAAAAAAATTGCCTACATATGCCTTCCTTAGGTCATACACTCAGTCACACAGATGTATTAAGATTTGGGTAGATTCTTATTAGTATAATTATCTATGGCACGTGGAAGCTCTGTAAGTAATTGTCTGGAACAAGCTGATATTCTTTAATTAATACCCAAATATCACTTTATTTGTTCGATACAGGACATACAAATCTACAAATCAATACAAATGGTAGATAAATCAGTCAAGAGCAGAGATGTATGAAACCTTCCTCAGACCCAAGCAGTCTTTATTCTTTCCCACCGTGCTTAAATGTTGCATAGTTTGTACGTTTTGCATGCTTTTTCTATTTCAAAGACAAAGGCTTTCAACTACTACAGTGACATTTCTCTGTCTTTCATGACTTTACACAAGTCTAGACCCCCGCAATGTAAGCCATTTGAACTTGAGAAGACACAGACTTCCAAGAGTCATGGCCGATTTCATATTCATGATCCTGTGATGATACATGTGCATGAGTCTGTGTTCTGGTATATTTCCTTTTTGAATCTGCTTTTATTTCAACTTTCCTGGATGTCATTGAACATTACTTTAAAAGTAAAATGTTTTACAGTTCCCCATATAAATATTGTCTACTAGACTTACATGTTTCTTCAGTTTGGTTCTGAATAATATATACAGCTGCATTCTGCACATCCAAGAGAGTGGAAGCTGGGCCTGAACCAGCTACTGAACATTCCCCATTAACTTTACAACTGCACAAAAATACAGGCTTGTCTTCAAGATGAGTTGAGGCTTTTAGCCATCAGTTACACAGAATTAAATGACACGTAGAATTTATGTGCAATTCACTTTCAGTCGGATTCAAAATCCTGTTATCCAATAGTACATTTTTTGGGAAACAAACAACATAGAGTCTATTGATATAGCAAAGGCAGCCTGTCTGAGCTGAATCACAGTAAAAATCAGAATGTAAGCTGTATTTAACTTACTTTTTTATTATTAGGAAACCATCACCTTAAAACAAGGAGAGATCAAACTTGTAATACCTATAATACCGGCTTATTTAGTGTTAGTGGGACAACAGTCTCCCTCACAAGTATAACTAAAGTCCCTTTCACACTGGCATGCTCTGCTTGGGTCGGACCCTACCTATATCGGGACCCAGTGTCATGTGGGTTGTTCTTTGTGATTTCACTCTGATTTTGAAGAAACAGGGTCGACCTGGGTGACTGAAGCAAATACACAATGTGCGTATTTAAATCCCTAGAAGCAGCTTGTTGCGGGTGCTTCCGTCCAAGCTTCTCTGGATTGAAACATCAGCCCAGTTGGTTAAAGTAAATGCTTCCTCATCCCTGCAGCAATCTGGTGTCTCTATCAACAGGAATATGGATAAACAAAATAAACAGAAATGTTCCTTGTGAAAGTGAGACCTGCATGCAGGCGCGGCTATTTGTTGTTTCGTCAGCTTACAAACGACATGCATGTCTCGCTCAATCAGGGACCCACGTAGGACTGCCACTGTGAAAAGGGGCTTAACATACTTGGATATTATTCAGTCAGATATTATTATTATTGACTCATCTTGAACAATTGATGTGCCCTGTAGTTATCGTTTAAAAATGTATTCAAATATATTGTGTTTTGCACAAAAGAGCCAACTTCCCAATGTTTTGTTATGTTTAACATGCCTTTGTCAAGAAAGGTGTGTTTGAAAACAAACAGCGGAGGCACTTATAGGCTCTTGATGCCATGCTAACTATTAAATCTATTAATGTATTTTGTGATGTAATTTACTACATATTTAATGTAACAATCTACTAGTCCTTTCTATTTAAACCTTCTGGCATCATGGTATTGAGTCTATCCATTTATTTTCTTTTATTTTTTTACATTGTACTTTTACCTAACTGTATTTCTTCTAAAACTACAAATAATATGATATATGCCACATTTTGAATATTGCAACATATTTTTAAATACAGAATGCGCAACATATATTTTACTGATTATACTGGAGGAAAATGCCTTACAGATGCAAGGAGCCGTGCTTTATGCCCTTAGATGCTCCTTGCTCCTTTGTATACAGCTGAAGAACCCTCAATGGTTTTCCTTTTATTTTTAAAGGAATTATCTTAGTAAATGAGGTGCAACATAAAAGCAACATGTGGAAATGTGACATACATGAGTGATGCTGACTTTTGCCAACACACTTACTCAAAGGGAAAATATATCAATTCCTTTTCCCATGTGATAAACAACATTTCTTTTTATAGTTATAATGACAAAGTTGTTGTGTTTTCTAGTTAAAAACATACAGATGTTTACTTTGTGGTTTAAATCTTGTGGCTGGCACAGATGATGTTACCATACTCTATAATATGCCCTAACTATTAAACATAAATGAGGCTGCTTTAGAAATGTGTGCAAAAGAGGCTCCAGATACTGCTTTATCAACTCCATATCACAGCTGTTAATTCTTTAATCTCCATGTCTGAAGGCCTGGAAGGAAAAGATGACCATTTAATTAAGCCTGGGTAACACAATACAATACAATGAGAATTGCATCCTCTTGCAATCTCCCAATACTGTATGCTGTACACTGTACAATACAAAATGCATGATATTGTACATTTTTGTTAATCTGATACTCCCATGTTAATACCTAGTTTCATCGCAATTTAGTACACAGTTTTCCAGGTATATGCAAACATGTAAGTTTAACATACTGATGCACAAATATACGGACTGACATGTGTTTTCAAAGTTCTATAGAAAACAAACTGCTAGAAGTCACCCATTCATATTACAACCTGTCTTACTACAAAGTTGTAAAACATATCCTCAGTACGTTTTCACTGTCCACAAGTGATTAAATTGCCTTTGATATGAACATAAAGGTTAGGAGCACAACAGGCAAATGTGCAGATCTTTAGTGGCAGAGTGACAGGTCTTCTCCTGGCACCTGCGTGTAAAACAAACTCAAATGTTCTGATAATCAGCACTCAAAACATTCAGCTCTGACAGCCCTTTGGCAGACTGCAACATGTACAGCCGAGTAGGCTCTTTATCAAGTGGGTTTTCGTAATGATTGTCATCTCTACATGAGCTGGCTTCCCCAGAATGTTTAATGTCCCTCTCTTATGTCTGAGTAGTGACAAGCCATTCTTTTTTTATAAGCGTGAGAGACAGGGGAGAAGGGGGCTTCCACCTTAATAGTTACCCTCATTTACTGCTTTTTAACATGTGAAAGAAAGGCAAACCACTTTGTTAATGTCTACACCTTACTACTGCTATTTCACTTTGGGAGTGATATAATGGCACATGGGGAGATCTTAACAAAGGCACTGCTCATTGCCAGTCTGTTACTCCTTGAAAGGTCACTGCAGTATTTGTTCCTAGTCCATTTGCTATTGCTGCTAATGTAAAAAAATCAAGTTAAAAGCACTCCTTCATATCTTCTTACCCACAAAACAACTAATTAATATTTGATGGAATACTGGTAATTGTATTCTACAGATATTTATTGCAGACTTTTTCATGATGGGAAGCTTGTGCTCCACCGGCTAAAATTGAATTTTTGAAAGCCAAAGACACAGCAATCAGCCCTTCAATAAAAGTAGAGTGCACAAGTTTAAACTATTAAAAAAGAATGTGCAATAATACTGCACTTACTAGGTTTTAATACCTAATAGGTTTCAATACATTGTCGATGCAAACGTAAAAAAAAAGGTTTGAAACAAACATCTCAGGATTTTTTCTGTCAAATCTAGCAAAATGTACTCAACTTCTTCTCACAAATGAAAAATATAATGTCATTTCAAGTCAATTTAAATGCAAAAAACAGTTGTTCTTTCTGAACAGCTATTTGATATTTGCAAAAGAAATGTAGTTTTATATAGTATACAGTAGACTCTTATACTGCTACAGTCTGACATTTCTTTGTATCAGATGCCTTGTTTCAGATGGAAATAATGTTATGTTAAAATTAGCCATACTATTTAAATATTCTTATTTAACTACACGTTATTAAAAATATAGGGTGCTGAGTAAGATAAAAGCTGATTTTCACCCACTCAAGGAGAGAGCAGTTACCAACTTATGGCAAAGTCACTTGAATGTAGCCATTTTAATCTCTCGAAACCAAACGTAACCTGACCAATAAGTTGCCACCAGTTCCATCAAAGCATTAAACACAAAAGACAATATTCCTTCATGCAGGAGAGCAACCACCAAGAAAAGGTGTTAAAACCAAGCCAAGGACAACTGGAAGCTGCTAGAGACTGGAAGATGCTGGCAGATGTTGGTCAACGGCTAATTTTTCCACCTGAGATTGCCACCACTAACCTTCGACCAGACATTGTCTTGTGGTCTGGATCAGCACGCCTTGTTCATATGGTAGAGTTAACAGTGCCATGGGAGGATGCTGTGGATAAGGCGTATGAGAGGAAGAAACTTTGCTATGCTCAACTAGCTGCTGAAGCAGAACAGCGAGGATGGAGAGCCTGGGTTTACCCAGTGGAGGTGGATTGTCGAGGATTTACTCTACAATCCAGTTTCTCAGAGATGTCGGCTTCAGCGGCCAAGAGTTGCATCGCACAGTGAAGAACTTAACTGAAGCAGCAGAAAGGAACAGCAACTTGCTGTGGTTGAGACTGAAAGATTCTGGCTGGGGATTTCAAGCACAATAGGAAGAAAGCAACGCTGATGTATGGGTAAGTAAGCTGGGCTGAGTTGAGTTGGGGGCGGAAGGGGGTAATGCTGGAATCACTGTCGAGACCTCTTGAGGTGTTGTGGGCTAGTCGACGAAACACCAAGAATGGAAGGTGCCCATCTGAAGACCCCAGAGATGTACCCTACTTAGCTCAATCCAGACGGTTGTCATGCTGATGCACTGGGGAGACCGCACTGTGGTTGATCCCCAGAGCCAGCATCACAGCCGTTGTGTGTGCTATTGCTCTGGGGAGGAAAAATAAGCTGATCCCTGGAGCCAGCAATACACTTCAGCTATCATCAGACAGAAGGATATCTACATCATCAGATGGAAAGAAATGCAAATAGATGGAGATGCAGATGGATCACATTAGGCTACTGTAAAGCTATGTCTTAGTTGGTGTTTATCTTGGCGAGAGATGAGTTCACATCAGCATGAAGTTTTAACATTTACTCTCATGTAAAGGAAATCTTGTAGAGTGCATGTAATTATAATGGCTTTGAGATCAATCACAATAACAATGTATTTCAATTAAAAAACTCTGCCTTAGATCTACAACATGTTATTACCCTCAAAACACACCAATATATTTCAGATTTTTACTCTCATAAGAATAGTGTATACTGTATCTTTAAAAAAAAAAAAAAAATTCAAAAAGGAAGAAAAAAATTGGTTTGATTTTTAATTTATAATTAGTTTCCCTCTCAAGCATCGTTTTAGTTTCCTCCCCTTTTTTCAAAATATTTTAATAGAAATGATATCAAAGCATTGAAATTTGTATTTTGATATAATTTATATTAAACTCCTGGCACATTAACGATACCATTGAGGGATACCATTGAGGGTTTCTGAAAAAAAATCCATATTCATGAACAACTGCGATTTAGGGGGGACTAACAATGGCTGTTCCTACTGAAAGACCTCTGGGCATATGTGCTAGCAGACTGCCACAGGCCAGAGTTCACTGGCTGAGAGCATGCAACTGAGGTCAGATTCACATTTACACACATAGTAAAGTTTAAGCAATGTACAGTATTTTGAAGTACAATTCAACACAAACTTAAATTCTATAACACAGTTAAAACCTCCCTCTCTCTATCTCCATCTCTCTTTGTACATTTAGATATGCCTTCCAGCTATTTAGAATAGGATGAAAAATATGTGCCTATGAAAATCTTCCAGACACACAATAATTAGGGAGCTTGGAAAAACATTTCTGCTTCATTAACTTGTCTGTAGCAGTTTCCTCATTACTAAAAGGGGGGAATATATGCCTGCAGTCGAATAGATGTAATGCTTACTCCTAGTGCTTATTTTTTTGTGTTTTGCCTTTATTACCTGACAGGGAGACTTCAGAAGAAATGTCATATCGCTCAGCAACTCTGATTACAAATGTTGCAGGATTGCTCGGTGATCTTTGGTTTATTAAATAGAATTATAGAAGGTCAGCACTCATTAAAGGTGGTCAGTCTGGTCACCGTTATTATACTCTCCAGACTGCTCACCTCCCTATCAGAGCGATAGGACTCTACATTAGCAGAGCTGTGCACACCTCTCAGCTTATTCTCCAGCAAACTAATAAAAAGCCTCTTACAGCCATTTACTAGGTAATTGCAAACCAACAAAGCCTGTGGACAGAGAAGCAAAAGAAAAACAGCTTGCTGGTACCAGATTGGAAGAGGCTTTCAAACAGTGGTGGTTGGCAGAGTAATAGATCAGGGGGGTTATGTCGTTAATCTGCCCATTACACAGGGATGGACCAAAAGCAATGGTGGTTTTGGGAAGCTGTGGGCCGTATTAGATTGGGAAGGTCGTTGGTTCAATCCCTCTGTGGTTGGATCAGGCTAGATGAGTCTAGACTCAGGATGGCTGCAAGTCTGTAGGAGTAAGTAAACCCCTACTAAGCCAAGAGAAAATAGGCATGCTGGCTAGAATCAGTCTTTACATTCTACTGAAGTGCACATTTACAGGTTTGACAACATCATTTTCGTGCTATCACTGAAGAAAAGTATGGAATGTGTTGTTTACCTGTACTTGCTGGTAATCGCTGTTTGTTTCTGAATCTGTAGTTGTATTTTGTCATGATTGTATTCTTTACTAACACTTACATGTTTGTAACTTTTTCCCTGTTTGTTTTCTTCTTCTTTCTTTAAGAAAGAAGGAGGAAAATCTAGCCTATTTTGGGGAAAACAGGAAGTCTCTTTGCCTTTTCAAAAGTTTTGTTCTGGGCAGAACACACTTAAAAGGGTAAAAATAAATAAGTGAACTAAATTAAAATTAAAACATAGCATAAACAATAATGACTTATTTAAAACAAGAAATGTGTAATGTTACTGTGTTAAATAAAATCTTTTGAATAAAATGTCTCTACTCAAAAATGGGTGTCAGGCCTAGATACATTCATTCCTAATCCAAATGTTCAATGGTTCAACTCAATAGCATTTTGATTTTTGTAGTGCTGTGAGAGGTACAATCCCATACCAATGAAACATAAACCCTGCTTTGTTAAATATCTAATTATTATTGATGAGCTGCATTCATTAACCCTCTGACCCAAGACTCCTACAGTATAAGTAAAGAGTCTTTCAAATAAGTAACCGTGCCCAAAGGGTTATCCTGTAAAGTAATATGATAAGTAAAATGGATCACATAAAAACATGCAATAGTTGCCCATTCCAACTTCCTATAGACAAATTCTTGCAAAGATGTGGGTCACTGAATGCAATTCTCATCAGTTAAATACAAATGCGCAAAGCAAATGTAGCTAAGTTAATTAGCAGTAAAGCAGACTGTTTTCTTCGTCAGTGTAACTGGCATCTATTCTGCAAGACATTCTCACATTTCATAATTAGCTCAATAGCTTGGGAATGAGGTAATGCCACCATCCACTGCAGCAAAGCATGGGGGCACATCAAGGCCAAGGTCTCATTAATGAATGGAGACTGAAAAGGAAATGGATACTGAGTTTTGGTTTTAAAGGAATTGGTCTTATGACAAAGGCAAGACTCGTTGTCTACTGCACTAGAGGTCACAATCTTTTAAGTGTTTCTGGGAATGAGGGCATGTGGAAATCTGTGCTAACTTTATTAAATATCTTGACAAATGAGGAAGCTTTAGGGCGGTTCAGATACCAGACAGTACAATTGAATAGTGTATGCTTTCATTTTTTTTATCTCAAAATATTAAAGGGTAAAAAAAAAAACACAACAGGATGAATTTAAAAAATAATAATGCTTATAATAATGTATGACCGAGAGTTCCATTATTAGGGAAAATTGAAAAGCACAAGGTTATCAAACTAGATGACTTGTACAGTACATGCTTTTTGCACAAGAATAGGGGATATTTTCTCAACATATGTTTTACCAAAAGCCCAAAGACTGCTTTCTTTTCACAACCCTCTCTAAGTCAATCCTACAGTTCTCTATTGCATTTATAATTGACCAAGATCCTGGATGTTTTCACCCCAGTGTTCAAAATCAACATGTAAAATTAGCAGACCAAAGGATTTCCTGCAATGACAATAAAATGGCTTTGGAACAAATATGGTACCACATTGGCACAGATATGATATTATGGTACATGTTACTACTGTATCCGTTCTAACAACAGCTCATACCATTGTAGATACCTTTGTGCTTCTAGTACAGGACCTCTGCTTTTCCTTAGAAAGTCAATTGGGCTCCACTGGAAACTTTTTTAATTCATCAATACTTGTTCCTTCAATGACCCTCTGTTTGAATGCTTAGAACTGGTCCCAACATTTTAAGGACAGAGCACTCACACCAGTACAACTACACAAATAAAATATATCTGCCACTATGCATAATATGTATGGGGAATTTGGTGCATCCACACATCATTATGTTTTATGATGAAGGCAGTATGCTCCACCTGTTGAACCTCAACGTGTTATTTGTCATATGAGAATGTTAAATTTATTTAATCATTTTTGTTGACATTGACAGTCAATGAATCCACTAATAAACAAAATAACCATTGCCAGCTTAATCCAGAAAATGTTCTGTCCAGCTTCTAAGGTTTGACTAAGGTTTGATTCAGTAATTTAAAGAGCAGAATTTACTCATCATTCGTCTATTTTGGCTGCTGCTGAAGATAATAAGACACAGTAAACATAGTAAACCTTGCATGGCTGCCAATGATTCCAGTCTTTTAAATAAGCAAACAGCAGGATGCAAGTAGTGTGCCAGACATGTGCCACAACAGCAACTGTTGCCTTTGGGAATTGTAAAAAAGTATAACACATACTGTAATTTAAAGATGCACTCTCTTGCAAGATACCTTTTTTTTTATTCCTGTTGACATGTCCCATGTGCCATGTTTCCACCTGTCACAGGAGCTGGTTTCAAAATGAGACTTTTTCATTTCCGTCAGTAAAAGAGTGAGATTGAAACGAATTCAGTTGGGGCTCCCTGTTCATGACTGGACAGGCAGAACACAATCCCTGATGGTGAAAGTCCAGTGTTAACGTGAGAGTCCTGCAGTAAATAAATGTGAATAGAAAATAAGGGCTGGTAATATGTTTTACTGTTGGGGAAATATTGGCAGTAGGTAAATTTGAAAGACAGCAACTATGCCATTTCATTTTAAAACGTGATAACTGGTACTAAGTTAGATTAAAGAGAGTTCTCAGTTTCAGCCTCAGTAAATCTGTCGCACATACACAGAGTAGGTCACTTCACCTGAGCAGTATCTTTCGGGTCAATATGTATTACTGACTGAAAGCAGGTCAATCAAAAGGGAAAGCACCTGCCTAACGACAGGAAAGAAACCGTTCAAGCAGTGAAATGACCTAGGAAGTGCAAGATTATGTGAAAACACTGTTTGCAAACAGAGATTTCTTTAACCTTGTGTAGTACCAAATATTATGTTTTAAAATAAAAAATACATGTTTACTACAGCATGTGCTTTATTCACCACTGCACATTTAGACCTATATAGCAAAAGGAAATACACACTGGGTAAGATTTATAGAATTATTTTGTTAGCTACAATCACTTTAAGCTTCTAAGCTGCCACAGAGATATATGTAGTATGTTCGGTATTTTATTCCCTCATACCATCTTACAAAATTGTCACAGAGTGACAGCACTACAAAGAAGCCTATGCACGTTTTAGCAATCCCTGTGTGTCTGAGCTTCTCTTTGTTGTTTCATCTTCTTTTTTGTGAAATTATGAATGCTGCTCTTACAGTTACAATTATATATACAATTACAATTACAGTACAGGAGATGGTCATTGTTATAATAAGTTGCACTGTAGACCTGTATCAACTGAGGATAAAAGGAAACATTTACTTTAACATTTAGGTTAAAGTAGGTTGCTAACAAAAACATGTCATAAACATTGCCTGTCATGCACTTCCATTCACTATATAAGTCTAAAATGTAAGGTTTTGAAAGAAACACATTATATTGCAAACTTGTATTTTTAAACATGACATCTGGTATTATACTAGGTAAAGGATCAATCTCATTGTGCTTGCCTTCTATTAAATCTGTTACACTTGAACTTCCTAGGTCAATTCACAGCAGCATTGTCTTTGTCAAAAACAGAACCACTATTATTGTAATTATACCAACAGATTATCTTTTTGTTTCTGTAACTAATAATGTTGCCCCTTATTTTACACAGCTAATAATCTTTCAGCCAATAGGAACACACGTTTTGCCTGATGAAAGCCACGGCACATTTCAAAGAAGCTCCATTCACGACAACAACCATTCACGACAACAACCTTACTAGAGGAACCTCTTGGAAATCCCTTCAACTGCAAAGTCAAATTAAAATTGTGACATCACAGTGTCATCTACTTCATGGTATAATCTTTGTAATTGATGAAAATGAAAATATCAATGGACAAAGTAAAGGCTGGTCATGAATATCAAAAAATATATATTTCTATGTTGTATCATACTGCTTTATTGACCTTTGTATGGTTCTGAGTATGGATTTGATCATAACACACATACAGAGCCTCGTTCTGTTCTTTAATTCGTGCTGATGTATCGGTTTATACACAGACCTTCATTGTTCTTTAACCCTATGGTACAGAACTGTTGTTTTGCTATTTAATAAGGGGAGAGAGAAAAATCACACAAGACTTGGGGAGCTACATACAGAGGGACAATGATTTCAATCAGCATTTTTCCTTTGGAATACATTCACCTGACAGATCTGCTGTATTGCAAACAGAAAAGCTGAATGAATATCTATCTATCTATCTATCTATCTATCTATCTATCTATATCTAGTTTAGGATTAGCTCTTATAAAATCGGTCATAAATTTGACAGGTTAAATTAGCTGATGATACAGACCCAAGTGAAATATGGCTTTCTAAAATGGGAGTCATATTTCACTATAAAACATATAAATTACATTAGCCTCTGACCGTATAAGGATATCTGACGATGGACACATCGACACAAAAAGAGTCTGTGCTCTTTTTATTTTTATTAATATCCAAAGAATGCTGATCTTCACAAAAATGGGACAGAGGTTTTTTAATGAATAATTTCTTTCTTCATTTTAAAGGATTCGGTTGTACGAATTACAATCACATCCTCCCCACATGTCAGCAGAAATATTATTATAATTACTTAGCCACAAGGTCTGACTGAGACAAGTGGAAATATATATATATATATATAATATATATATATATATATATATATATATATATATATATATATATATATATATACAGTGCCTATAGAAAGTCTACACCCCCTTTCAAAATGTTCACCTTTTGTTGCCTTATAGTCTCGAATTAAAATGCATTAAAATCGTTTTTTTTTTTTTTTTCATTTATCTACACATCCTACCCCACAACTTGCAAGTGAAAAAAATATTCTAGAGATTGGTAGAAACTTAATTAAAAATAAAAACTGAAATATTTTGGTTGGATAAGTGTCCACCGTCCACCGTCCACCCCTTGTAATAGCAATCCTAAATTAGCTCATGTGTAACCAATCGCCTTCACAATCACGTGCCAAGTTTAGTGGCCTCCATCTGTGTTAAATTGTAGTGATTCACATAATTTCAGGATAAATTCATCAATTCCTGTAGGTTCCTTCTGCTAGGTAGTGCATTTCAAAGCAAATACTCAACCATGAGCACCAAGGCGCTTTCAAAAGAACTCTAGGACAAAGTTGTTGAAAGGCACAGATCAGAGGAAGGGAATAAAAAATTCTCAAAGAGCTTGAATATCCCTCGGAGCATGGTCAAGACTATTATTAAGAAGTGGAAGGTGAATGGCACCACCAAGACCCTGTCTAGATCAGGCCTCCTCTCCAAACTGGATGACTGAGCAAGCAGGAGACTGAGAGGCTACCAAGATGCCAATGGCAACTTTGCAAGAGCTACAGGCTTTTATGGCCAAGACTGGTCAACGTGTGCATGTGGCAACAATATCCCAAGCACTCCACAAATCTGGCCTGTATGGTAGGGCGGCAAGAAGGAATCCATTACTCAAGAAAGTCCACCTTGAATCCCATTTGAAGTATGCAAAAAACACTGTGTAGCCATTTTTTGTTGTCTGTCGAAAATAAAATGGAACTTTTTGGTCGTAAATGCAAAACGTTATGTTTGGCACAAACCCAACACAGCGCATCACCCAAAGAACACCATCCCTACTGTGAAGCGTGGTGGTGGCAGCATCATGTTAAGAGAATGTTTCTCATCGGCCGGGATTGGGGCACTTGTCAGGATAGAAGGGAAAATGAATGGCGCAAAGTACAGAGAAGTCCTTGAGGAAAACCTGCTGCCCTCTACAAGAAAGCTGAAACTGGGACGGAAGTTCACCTTTCAGCATGACAATGACCTAAAGCACACAGCCAAAGCTACACTGGACTGGCTAAGGAACAAAATGGTAAATATGCTAGAGTGGCCCAATCAGAGCCCCGACCTAAATCCAATTCGAAAATTAGTGGGATGACTTGAAGCTTGCTGTTCATCAATGCTCCCCAAGGAACTTGACATAACTTGAACAGTTTTGTAAAGAAAAATGGTCAAATATTGCCAAATCTAGGTGTGTAAATTTGGTAGAGACCTATCCCAACAGACTCACTGCTGTAATTACTGCCAAAGGTGCTTCCACCAAATATTAACTCAGGGGGGTGGAGCCTTCTCCAATTATGATCTTTCAGTTTTGTATATATATATATATATATATATATATATATATATATATATATATATATATATATATATATATATATATATATATATATATATATTTTCCCTTAAAAGTGTGGAGTATGGTGTATAGATAAGTGGGAAAAAAATTTTGCATCATTTAAATGCATGAAACTCTGAGGCACTGACACAACAAAATGTGAAAACAGTTCAAGGGGGTGTAGACTTTCTATAGGCACTATGTGTGTGTGTGTGTATGTGTATATATATAGTTATTTCTTTAATTCTGTTTTTCAAATGGTTTTAAAGTGCCACTTTTTTTTTTTTTTTAATGAACAAAATGCATATAGTTCACAAGAATAAATACATTGGCTGTATAATGTCCTTGGCCATGCCTGCAGTTAAGTTGTTTCTGAACCACAGAGGATGGATGAAACAGAGAAGTATCAAAACATGGTCACACCAAATGGAGGTAAGCCTTGTCTAGCTACAGTAAGATGAATTTTCCTTAAACATGCATGTGTCCTACCAAAAATATGTACCTTTTTTATAAAAGGGTCTCAGAAATCTTGATTGTGTCACCATGTAAACCCTTAATGATGTAGTTAGGTACTGGATTACATATCACATACAGTTTGGAACCAGTTCATTCGAAACCTAAGCACTTTCATGTAAGGAGTACCAGTAAGTGTTCCTTGGTTCTGAATAGTGCTATCTTTATTAAAATTGACATTTTGGAGTGGGGAGAAAAGAAAATAATACATCCTGTATGAGAAAGAAAGGCCTAAAAACAACACTACTGTGAGCCACAGGCAAGGGCTCCTGCAGCCAATGTCCTCTAAACCACTTTCCAGCTCACTGAAGTGGGAAGTACAAGCAGCTATTCTGCTCCTGTTTCTGCTTCCAAGCAGATGGTGGCTACTTGGAGCCAACAGCATCAAGCCTGGTCATTGAAACTTTATTGGGAAGGTCCTCCGATGTGAATAAATGTCTTCAGACGGACTAATTAAAACGGCTCTTTTCATTAGTCAGGGCCATCTGTTAAACTGCAGACCTGATGGAATTGCGCACCAGTTGAAAATACAGTAGGTGGGCAGTTATGGCAACAGAGCTCCTCTACTCCTATAAAACTATTAGACTCTTCTACGTGACACTTGTGATTTCTTTATCCACAGCATGCTCAGGTTCAAACACGTATCGGACAACCTGTGGATCTTTACTAGAATTGTAGCATTATCAGTTCTTATCCTTCTCAGTGTTTTACAGAAAAATGTTATTAAATTAAAGCATATTTTCTCTGGGAGCAATGATACATTTTTATTACATTACAGTGTGGTATCTAGAACACAGAGAATCCAACCCCATCAGGAATTCTCTTACAGTCTTGTTTCTTTCAGAATGGTTAAAAAAAATGGAGTGGAGATGTAAAAAAAAACATCCATTGTGCTGAAATGGTATTCTGAAGAAAGGTCCTGCACCGTTATATAGCACCTGCCCCATCGCCACATGTCGGCATAAATTTCGGGGTGTGGTATCATTAACATATTCATCGGAGCGATTCTGATGACAGCGCAGTGGGGTCCCAAATAGGCAATTGAGCACTGCGTTAAGACCTGCTGAAACCAGGTTTATTTAGTGGCGCAATCAGGAACTTTAAGAATTGAACACACTATAAAAAGCAAAGTAGCCCTAGGCTGCAGCAACTGCGTGCGCTTGGACTGACATAGAAATAAGAAATCAAAGAAAGAAAAGTAAAATAAAAGAAAAAAGAACCAAAGACAAAAAAATGACAGAACTTAAGAAACTAACAATAATATTCATGTACTAATAATAAACAAATATATGAATTAAAAAATAAATTTAATAATCTATTTTGCACATACAATGGAGTAGGCTGCTACATAAATTTTCACGAGGAGGACTGTAGCAATTTATTTTCATGGTAATTATTAAAAGTGAAAATATTTACGTACAATATATGAAGAGCAGCATAACAAGCGCGCCACTTCTTTATCTGTATGGGTATGTCTATCTTTTCTTTCCCTGGTTGTTGCTGGTGCTGTTTGTGTGTGTGTGTTTGTGCGTGTATCATGTGCAAGTTTACTGTTTATAATTTTGAGATACACTTTCAAAAACCATAAAGGCCAGATTACTGCAAACTGTTGAAGGCTGAAATTAAATAACTTAATCAGCATACATATGCCTAACGACATTAGCCAAAATGTTTGCCTGCGGGATTTAGTTTTACCTCAGATGTATGTTCTCGGGTTTAAAGCTATGGCTGACTTGTTTTAATTTGTATTCTCTTCATCTTGTTTGAATATGTGTGTGTCTGTAACTGACTGTGGCTTACCTCAATGAGAAATATTTCAGTTTCAAACCATGGCGGAAAATATATAAGTACGTAATTTTACTACTGAACCCCATCCACTTGTGTCCTCTAATACTTGTTTTTCTGCCAATGTGCAACATCCAGACATGATACCACCATTGAACAAACCGCTTGCCAAAATAGTGCCAATTTCAATCAGTTTTGTGCTGAGCATGCATCTACATTAAGGCTACCCCAGAACAGAACAAGTACCCCTGAATGCATCCCATATGAGCTCTCTAGCTTGCCAACTCACCCAGGTACTCTACATGGACTTTTACATCATTATAAATGCATGAAATAATGTTTCATCATATATTACTGTATATGGGTCCATATGGAGACGTCTGGACACAAACAGCTTGAGGTTGTTGTCATACAAGGTTGAATGAAAAACAGCAATGGCAATTCAAGTGTCCCTTGAGTAATCTGGTTTAATAAATACATACTGCTGATCATCTGCTTTATACAATACATATTGAGAGATCTAGCATAGAAAACATTTTTCATACTGAGTTGACCGATTTTTTTTTTTTTTTTTTTTTTTTACCAGAAAGGGAGGATCACATGGTTCCAAATTAAGCAGACGTGGAGCTTGATCTAAGGAAATTAATTCTCAGCTGTTAAATACAGGGTTAAACTTCAACCGCTTTGTTGAATAACTACAGTACTCTATGAAAAAATCATGGTGTAGCCTCTATTTATTTGCCTGTATGAAATAAACAAATCTTTTTTTTTTTTTTTTCGTAAATGAAATAAAAAATCAACCATATATATGTATTATACACAGATATTGCTTTAATAATTCAGATATAACTTTAAAACAGTCAGATTATACAGTAAATATTCATAAACTTGGTACCAAAGCACCTTAAACTCAAAGGGTGAGGAGTAGCAGTAATCAAAGGCCTTTATGTGGCTATTGATGGCTATTAATTAAACTCAGTGTGCATTTATGTAGGACTCAAATTATAATAACAGGACTATTCACAAGCCATGAATAGTAGCTGTCTATAGTACTATAATTAGTAAGCAGGATTGCGTCCACTACTAAATACTCAGGGAACATACACACATTGAATAGCATCTGTTGTATAGATAATTTTTTTTAATGGTCCTGCTGAAGGACTGAATAGCAATTTTGCAATCTGATAGTGACTTTGAAGTTAGGATTAAGTTAAGGTTTGGGGTAAATTGTAAATTAAGGTCTATCAGGTATGACTGTTTTACAGTTTTTCTTTATTTTATGTTAATAATTTTGCATTTTCTTTCCTTTTTAAGTTACAGTACTTGCCTACACAACCAGACAACATGTAACAATAACAGAAAAAAATCCATGCCCTGTGTGGTAAACAATTTCTCTCAATGGGACTGATTAATACAAATTAGCAATTGGTCCACAGCCAACATCATCTCAATAATATAAAATCTACCCAACAAACAGCAAGATGAGTCTCCAAATGGTTGACTAAATATATCTATTTTCTAATATTGCTATATACTGTACCTTATGACTGCCTGTTTAAACTTATTGCAGAAACAGAACAGCAGAAAAGGTAAAACATGTTGAGAGTGACTATTTCAGCAATTTGTCATGTCATGTAAAATCAAAACCAACAGAAGTTGAATTAACTGCCATTCTCTGCTAGCCATTCATTTTCTTCAAGTCTAATTCGTGTAATAGTGAAACCCCACAGCAATGTTTATTCAGAAAACTCCTAGCACCCTTCAGTAGCGTTTAGGTGCTGGCCAGACTTGTCACTGAAATCTAATAATGATCAGTCATCTTTTCAATCTTCAGTTAGCCCTTATAACAGAAAGCCTCTAGCCCTTTGAAACACAGTGAATCATAACTAATTGAATATCTTAGCTGTTTTTGACAAATTGCTTTTATTAAAGCCTTCATTAAAGCCTTTATTATAATTAATTGTTTGGTGTTTTTACACTTGGTGCAAATTAACCCTCCCTTTTATTAAGCAGACTGTCTGTATGATACTTTATCCTGAATAATCTCAATCACAAGAGATTTTTGTCCATTATATTTATAAAATACAGAAGCCTTGAAAGAACAGTTGTGTAAACCTTTACTCTAGTGACACATAAAATGCTTTAAAGATTGCCAATAATGATTGCTCCCCTAAGTCAGAAAAGACATGTGCGTGCTTTAAATCTCTTCCGCGCCTGATAATTTACCCCTTTTCCACACCAGCTTGCTTTAATTACCAAGAGTAAGTGGCAGCATTTGGTGAAGTTTATGGGTGCTGCTCGAGAGAGCGAACACAAGTCAGTTTGCAATCTGCCTGATTGGAGCGCTGTAAATCCACACAGGCACACACACAGTGACAATCACTAGGCGGGCCTCCAGCAGGTACCAAACACTGCCAGGGTCCCATACATTTTCTTTGAATTTTCTGTCAAATCTGCCAATGGCACAGACTGGTCCAGCTAATACAACCAGAGCAGATATACTCACTGTACAAAGTTTTTAGCACACTCAAAGCCACGACCTTCACCTCTCACATTCAGAGCAGCTCCACACATAGAGATATACAAACCTGCCTTGAGCTTTAGGCTGTAATGCACACATAAGGTAGCCATGTCTGTGTTTTTCAGTAATACTAGGTGGAATGTTCTTTTGTTCTGATTTTCCGTCATAAGAACACAATTTTTATTTTGAAAACCAGAATCAGAAACCTTTCATCAATCAATCAGGTAGCTACATCAACAGGAATTACCCCACCACCGGCACCTGGACTGAAAAAATAATAAGGAAAAATAAATAAATGCCAATGGTTGGGTAGTACCCATTGATGTAGCTTCCTGATTGATGGACGAAAGGTTTATGATACTATTTTTCAAAGGAACACAGACTGGTTACCATGCACATGCATTCAGTCATACAATAAACATAAGCTAATATCATACACCATGAGCTGACGATTGCAGGTGATGACCAATATTAAAATAACTATATAAATAAATAGAAAACAGAACTTTGAAAAGGTAAATACATATATAATTTAAAGTTTTCAATTCAAATGTTTTATAGCAAAAAGAATAGAGACTTTCTTTTTGTTCCCCTGACAAATATAATACAACAGAAATAATTGTGGTTAAGTACTGTATGCTGCCCTTGCATTCTAAAGGTTTGTTTATACTTCTGACTGTGACCTAATTTCTGGTCTCAGTCAGTGGTCTCTGACAGTCGGAATGACATCAACCGCACTACCGCGAGCTGTGTCTTTTTTTAAAAAGTCATACAGTCTTTTTTTGTGTGTTTGCAATCACAAAACACACAGGGTCGGATGATGTTGAAAAAATCTAACATTTGTCTCAAGCCAGTGAAGCTCGATAGAGGAACCCAATAAACATGAATAAAAGAGGATTTTAAACTTGCTCCTAAACTGAATGAAATTAAAGCAGTAATTAACCTTTGCTAAAATGAATATTGGTGTTTACATAGGCTACCATGCACAGCAACTACTTGTATAATAATAACAATAATAATGAATACAATGTATTTTTATTTGTATTATTGTTATTCTTTTTATATATCTGAGTCACTAATCAGTTAACTTCGCTATTTATTTTCTATATGCAATTACTTTCCCCATCAAATCAGTAATGTTGCTCAGCTGTTCCATACGTCTGATTGGAGGCAGTATGGAAAACAGATGATCAGTTTTACACAAAAATATATATGAGCCAATTTACACATTCACTTCATTCATGAGATGAGCCATTTTAAAATTCCATCTCAAAGTGTCGCAGGATTGTGGAGCTTGTTGGCAGCCTAGTCACAAGTCAACACCGACAGTAAGGAGACTGGCTGAAAGTATGACCAACAGTTACGACCACTTTGCTGCATCAAAAAGTCTGCTTCAGTCCTTCTGGCGCACCTGTAGAAGTGTCTGCAGCTGACGTACGGCTTTATCTGTGAGAGAAGTATAAACCTGCCCTTAGTTTCCAAACCTGGTCCCAAAAGCAGTGGTACTGTATTTAAAATCTATTCACCCTGGATTGGAATTGCTAGCCAGTTAAATGAAAAAATGTTTTGCATAAACTCAAAATTAGTACATCTTGAAATGATTCCACACATACACTGTCACACCGCCATCATCAGCCTTCTTCAGTCATGATATATATTTCCAGATTTCCATGAATTAAACACAATCATGGTTTTGCTCATATCATGTAGAAAACCAAAACTGTGGTATTTTCTGGTATGCTACCCGCACCTTGCAAAGGACCATATGGACAGCTGGAAATAATTAATCAAAACGCATGGCTGAAGATGTGGTGCACACAGGAAGGCTTCACCTATCTTGATCATTGGACCACATTCTACAACGAGGACTATCTGTATAGACAGGATGGACTGCATTTAAATAACAAGAGAACCAGTCTACTTGGAGAAAAAATCCTCGAGCAGGTTCAGAAGCATTTAAACTAGAAAGGAAGGGGGGAGAAATCAACAAAAAAACAGAAGGGAGACTGCATCAAAACAAGAACAACAACTCAGGTAAAAGAACCATTAAATGTATTTATCTAAATACTAGAAGTATCAGAAACAAAATTCTAGAACTTGAAGCTACTGCACTAACAAGTAACTATGATGTGATAGGTGTTACAGAAACGTGGTTGTCTGAGAGTGATGGGGACGAATATAATATTTGTGGGTATACACTGTATAGGAAAGACAGGCAGGACAGAAGAGGAGGAGGGGTAGCGCTATACATAAGAAACAGTCTTGAAGCCCAGGTGTTAAACCTGGACAAAGAAAATAAAACCGAATCAATATGGGTCAGAATAATGGACAAAAATTCAAAGGGCATAATAATGGGAGCATGCTATAGACTGCCAGATTCAGACGGTGAGCAAAATAATCTGTTATACAATGACATTAGAAATGCGTGTAGCAAAGGAGAAGCCATACTAATGGGGGATTTCAACTTCCCCCATATAAAATGGAATAACCCGGTGGGTAGCGCGAAGGATGAAATTGAAATGGTGGAAATGACAAATGACTGCTTCCTAACACGGTTTGTCAAGGCACCGACTAGAGGGGAGGCATGCCTTGATCTTTTCAAATAACGAAGACAGAATAACTAAAACAGAGGTCAGAGAACCACTGTCAAACTCAGACCACAACATGGTCTCATTTGAAGTGTTTTTTAAATCCCCAAAAGTAATGACTAAAGCTAAGGTTTACAATTTTAGAAAAGCAAACTATGAAGGTATGAAACAGAGACTAACAGAAGTAGATTGGAGTAAAATAGAGAAAACACCCACAGAAGAAGGATGGTTGTTCTTCAAAAATGTAGTACTAGAGGCGCAAAACAATTATATCCCTAAAGTAGACAAATCTAAATGTAAAACTAAATTGCCAAAATGGTTTAATAGATCAATTAAAAAAAATATTCAGCGAAAAAAGGCACTTTACAGAGCATTAAAAAAGGACCAAAAAGAAAGTACGCAGAAAGAGTACACAGAACTGCAAACGCAAGTCAAAAAGGAAGTTAGAAAGGCCAAGAGAGAAATAGAAATGAACATTGCTAAGGGAGCTAAAACCAATTCCAAAATGTTTTTCCAATATTACAACAGCAAGCGAACATTCAAAGAGGAGATTAAATGTTTAAGAGATACAAATGGCAAAATCGTAGATGAAGAAAAAAAAAATAGCAAATATATTAAATGATTACTTTTCACAAGTTTTTACAAAGGAAGATACTGACAACATGCCCCACATGTCATCCAGTTCCTATCCAGTTTTAAATAACTTTAGCATAACTGAGGCAGAAGTGTTAAAGGGACTAGGAGCTCTTAAAATAAACAAATCCCCTGGGCCGGATGAGATCCTCCCAGTAGTACTCAAAGAAATGAAAGAAGTAATTTACAAACCGCTAACCAAGATCATGCAGCAGTCTCTTGACACAGGGGTGGTACCGACAGACTGGAAAATTGCAAACGTAATACCGATCCACAAAAAGGGAAACAAAACTGAACCAGGTAACTACAGACCAGTAAGCCTGACTTCTATTATATGCAAACTTATGGAAACTATAATAAGATCCAAAATGGAAAATTACCTATATGGTAACAGGGTCCTGGGAGACAGTCAACATGGTTTTAGGAAAGGGAGATCGTGTCTAACTAACTTGCTTGATTTTTTTGAGGATGCAACATCGATAATGGATAATTGCAAAGCATATGACATGGTTTATTTAGATTTCCAGAAAGCTTTTGACAAAGTCCCGCACAAAAGATTAATTCTCAAACTGAACACAGTTGGGATTCAAGGAAACACATGTACATGGATTAGGGAGTGGTTAACATGTAGAAAACAGAAAGTACTGATTAGAGGAAAAACCTCAGAATGGAGTGTGGTAACCAGCGGTGTACCACAGGGATCAGTATTAGGTCCTCTGCTATTCCTAATCTACATTAATGATTTAGATTCTGGTATAGTAAGCAAACTTGTTAAATTTGCAGACGACACAAAAGTAGGAGGAGTGGCAAACACTGTTGCAGCAGCAAAGGTCATTCAAAATGATCTAGACAAGATTCAGAACTGGGCAGACACATGGCAAATGACATTTAATAGAGAAAAGTGTAAGGTACTGCACGCAGGAAATAAAAATGTACATTATAAATATCATATGGGAGATACTGAAATTGGAGAAGGAATCTGTGAAAAAGACCTAGGAGTTTTCATTGACTCAGAAATGTCTTCATCTAGACAATGTGGGGAAGCTATAAAAAAGGCTAACAAGATGCTCGGATACATTGTGAAAAGTGTTGAATTTAAATCAAGGGAAGTAATGTTAAAACTGTACAATGCACTAGTAAGACCTCATCTTGAATATTGTGTGCAGTTCTGGTCACCTCGCTATAAAAAAGATATTGCTGCTCTAGAAAGAATGCAAAGAAGAGTGACCAGAATTATTCCGGGCTTAAAAGGCATGTCATATGCAGACAGGCTAAAAGAATTGAATCTGTTCAGTCTTGAACAAAGAAGACTACGTGGCGACCTAATTCAAGCATTCAGAATTTTAAAAGGTATTGACAGTGTCGACCCAAGGGACTTTTTCAGCCTGAAAAAAGAAACAAGGACCAGGGGTCACAAATGGAGTTTAGACAAAGGGGCGTTCAGAACAGAAACTAGGAGGCACTTTTTTACGCAGAGAATTGTGAGGGTCTGGAATCAACTCCCCAGTAGTTGAAGCTGACACCCTGGGATCCTTCAAGAAGCTGCTTGATGAGATTTTGGGCTCAATAAGCTACTAACAACCAAACGAGCAAGATGGGCCGAATGGCCTCCTCTCGTTTGTAAACTTTCTTATGTTCTTATATTCTTATGTGGCTCAACAAAACTGTGACAGTAGTAAGTAAGCATTGACACCTTTGACAAGAGATTGAGTCCTGGCTAACATTATTTGTGACATTAATTATTGTTTATATAGCTCTACAATTAAAATGTACTACCTTTTGTAGTTATTGTAATCATTGCACATTAATCTGTGGTTGATTTGATAAACATTTAGCTTTTTTTGGTCTTTACTACATATTTAATCTATGTCAAATAACATTCTGGGAACAAAAAACATCTTTAAACAATAAATAAAATGTACTACCTGCCCGATATACCATAATTGCATTCAATATAGTATATTTTGAATAGGCTACATGCAGCCTAAGCAGGACGTCACATTATATTTGTGTTACCTTATTAAATAAATATGTAAGTACGTTTTAATCCAAATGAAGTTCAAACAAATTTGTACAGTAGATGCTTTCTTGAAAATCACTTGTCTGAGATGGGGCCAAGAGAACAGCAGTTCTGAGGTAACTATATCTTAAAATACCCTTTATAATGTAAGCCCACTTATAGTTCTGACCCATGAACTGTTCTGGGCTGGGAGCCCATAACTCACAGCTGCTCCTACACCTCCTCTCATAGCAGGAAGCCACAATAGAGAGGGGGGAAACCCAGGGTGCTTTGTCTACATATACTAAAACCGTAGAAGAAAACAGACAAAGGCATTGAGGTGTTATCTCAAAAGGTGCAAGTGATTATAAACAAACACCAAATTAAGCCATGAATATTTAATTCTGTGACTAACAAAGAAATCTAATAGAAAAGGGAGTTCGTTTCTTTTTGTTGCGGTTTACAAAGGGTGATAAAAAGTCTAATCAATATTAGGCTGCTGTTATTACCTCTCAAATTAAATCAGACTTTATTAGAAGGATCGGCAGGACCCAATGTTTTTAGGTGCCGGCGACCCACTTAATTAGAGCAGCAGGGTGGAAGTGAATAAGGCCAGCCTCCTCCCTTTATGACCCTGGCTTGTTGTCGAAACTGTTTGATCTCTCCATGTTTGTATTTGTTCAAGGACCAGGCCTAGCTTTTGGGAACCAAAATTAGCCAAAACAATCAATTGTGAACAGGCTCTCTAAGAGAGAGCAGGAAAAACTGCGACAAAGGTATAGGGGCCAGAAAGGAAGCTTATCCAACTCCATAATATTTTGAAATGTACTGTACAGTACTTCCAACTCTTCCTTTTATCTTTTTTATCAAATGAGTGCTACAGTAATTAAATGCAAACTCTGGATGCATTCTAAATGTATAGGCCTAATCCAGGTGTTAAAGTTCCTTCATAAAATCTGAATAACCCAATGAAAAAAAAAACTACTTTGCCTTCATCATATTACATCATATAGCGCTGGTATCCTGGATTAAAAAGGTGTGTTTTTTTTTTTTTTTTTTTTGTATTTAAGTATATAATTTTCCATTAGATATTAAACTTCATCCATAACTTCCAATTGTGTAAACAAAAGTAGGCAAATGTCTAACAAATTAATTGGAAGGATGTTCAAAATGTTTATCTAGTTTATGCAATGTTTTTAATTAAATCATATTTAATAGTTAGTAATGTGTGTGGCTGGGTTCTCTTCCTTCCCCCTTAATTGGCATTTTATTTCTTCAGTTACCTGGTTAGTGAAATTAATCACAGCAACAGTTTCAGTGCATTAATATGTTTGTTTCCTTTTCTTAATGAGGAGATGGTTTACAGACCCATATTTGTTAACTGTACCATTCCAATATAAAAAAATCTAACAAGTGTTAAAGAAAGCAGGGCATGACTTCCTTCAGGGAAGCTAACCATACAGAAATATAAACAACTGTCTTCGAATTGCACTTTGAAGTAGAAAGCCTTGATATATCTGAGACCCAATGTGCCACTAGCAGCTGCAACCAAGGGGTCATTTTGGTCTGCTCTGCTGGACGTTTTGTAAGCTACGCAAGTGGTGTCAAATGATTAAGAATGTCATAGTATACATTTAACAAAATGACTTCACTGTACTGTGATAATACTGCTCCTCTAGTTCACATTCGTATCCTTTTACCATTTCCTTTGTAGTCAGTAGTTGTCAAATAGGCTTTAAAAAGATGTGTTTATAAATGTGGGATTGCATCTTAAAATATACCTGCTTTGCTCAGTCACCTATGATTTGATAGATTCTTTCAAAATTGACAAGATTTCACTTTTTAAAGTTGATAGTTAATGAGATATAATCCAAAAACAAAGTGGTGGCACATTGCCAGTGTTTCCACTGATCTTGTATCAATCATATAACCCACAGAAATGAGAAATGAATCTGAAAAATCTATGTCTTTATTTGCAGCATTCTCATTTGAAAGAAAATAATTTATAAAGGACTTAATCTTTAACATTACAAAGCTTTCCAAAATAAATATAGAGCCCCCCAGATTGCAACAGCGATATCCATAAGACCACTAGTTTTGCACAATGTGTGTGAATGTAATCTTGAGCTTGATTGACATCAGATGTATAAACTTGATTAGCATATGATACCCTAGAAACATGTGACACTCCCAAAATATTGCCCTTATGCATTGTTGATGTGTATTATACATCTGTAGGGTATGTACTGTATAGGTATCTATAAAGTGTAAAACTTTTTTTTTTTTTATATAAATTACATCATTTTTGATGTGCACTGTTTCTGTATTATTAAAACCTGTTCTTTGTTCAGGATATGCAAAATCATTAAAGACGTTTTTTTTGTAATCAGATTTTTTTTTTTTATCTCTGTGTCTCAGCACAATAACTAATTATATAAGAATTTATTATAGAAATTATACTTTTAATAGATCTTATTTTAAACTAGAGTAAGATTTCCTGCAGCCTTACACAGTGAGATATTAAGAACACAGTTTAATTTAGTGTATTTTGCATTTGTTAATATAGTCCACAGTTGACAGCCATTAAACCTAATGCACCAGTATGTGTTTTTATTATGTTTTTCTAAAACCACTACTGCCTATACTCTCTTCAACACTGTTTGATATTTCTCTTGCTCTTACATGGGATACTTCATTACTGTGTTACAGTCACTTTAAATGCCACTAAAGTAGTGTAGTGATCAATCAGTCAATGCATTCCGCAGATGGTGTGTGGGAATGTTGGATTAACTTTGGACAGAAATTCAAAGGTGACAAAGTTATCCTGATTGTGTACAAAGAGCAGTGCTGAAAACAAAAACTATGCAAAGTACAGAGAGATATCTGAGGAGGTAAGTACTGATAGGCCAGCTTAATTTTGCGCTTTACAATCAAATAATTAACACAAACAATAGCAAATCAGATACACAATTAAAATTACAACATTTAAAAGATGATATTTGTTGATAATTGCAGATTGTCTGGATGTAAAATGTGTAGATTTTTGTTGAGGATTGTGTTAATATTTTTTTTAATATTCTTATTCTATTTCTGAAAGGAGTAGACACCCTCCTTCCTTTCCCAGAGCTTCTCTACAAGATTGTTCATAAAAAAATGTATACGTCTTCAATATTTGTCATACTCGTAACTAAGGAAAAAATAACAAATCTAAATGTATACTTAAGACAGAAAGGGTCAAGCACAGGGAGTCTGGGAATCTTGCTACCAAAAAGTTGGTTGTTTTTGTCAGGGCTCAGAAGTTTATATTGGAGTGTTGTAATCTTGAAAGTAAAAGAATGATAATAAATTCTTTCTGTACAGGAGCTTTAGACTAAACATCAACAAGATGCCCCCATACACTGTGTGTGGTTTTTCTTTTATCCTTAAATATATTTTTGGTTTTATTAAGATCACAGAATACAGTTCTGTCTAATGCCCTCCTTTATTTGATCTTAAGAAACCCTTTTCTTTTGTTAAATCATACACTTTTCATAGGTCTAAGTTGCTATGTTCTGGTCTATTACTCTATAGCATGTATTTTACATTTTATTAAGAATTCTTACTAGATGAGAGACTCCACAAACTGCATCTTCACCCTCCTATTATCTCTCTATAATGACCCAAAGCATAACATCTGTGTACATACCAGTAATCAGAATAGAAAAAAAAAAAATACCAGACATGAAGTATGTGTATACAGAGCTGTAGCCAGCCATGAAAAATCAGAGAGGCACTTGCCCATGTATTGTCCCGCCCCCTTTATATACTGCAGTTTACACATCACTTCTACTAGCAGCTTGGAATTGGAATATTAATAACCTGGGTTCACTAAATTGCAGACTACCAAGGGAATTTATTATTCCTGATTATTAGGCTATTATGTACTTATTTCTAATCAGCATTATTACTTTGTCTCACCTTGTAAGTTGTTAATGAGCCTTGGTCATTTTTGAAACCTTTTCGAGTACGTTTAACTTCTACGGGGATACCGCTGCAGTCTGCAATGACAGTAAAATATTTTGGAGAACACAGAGGCTAAATATATCAGCGGGACTTGGGGAATTAATGCATCCACACAAATGAAATGCATTTTATTTTAGGGCAAAGCAACATATAAGAGAGTCTAAATAAGTAATAATTAGTATGATTTTAACCAAGGCCCGTGCCTCTAGCTGGCTACAGCTTGGTGTATATTTGTGACTCCAAATTGTGTCTAAAATCTCAAATATTGCATGATACATGTCAACTTCTGTTGGATCAAACAGACCCAGAACAGAAAAGGAGGGTTGTTGAGCTCTGCACTTATATTTAATTATCACAAATTGAGCATTCATTAGATGGATATATTTGTATTGGAATAATATAAACGCTTGTTTCTGAGGAGAAAGTCAGAAATGTATTTGGAATGGTATATTGTTCATCTCTCTTTATATTTATATTTATGTACAAACTATATCATATTCAATAGATGATAATAATAATTATATAATAGTAAACATGTGATATTTGATATTTATCTGGTGTCAGTAAAGCAACTGTCCAATTTCTCCATGCCGATAAAGGCATCCCTTTGTGACATCACTTAACTGTCAGAACAAATTACTGACCTCATAAACAATATTTGTAATGTAAGCCTGGTCTCTTGTCAAACCAAGGCATATTTGAGGGATCTCCCTCCCATACTCAGACATGGGTCCAGCAGTATACGTTGCCCCAGCAGTTTTAATTTCACTCCCCCATGCTGTTTTGAAGACATGTGGAAACCATTTGTTTTCCTCCTGACTTGCTAAATGGCTAAGGTACTCTATTTTTAACATGGCAATTTCTATGCATCACCAAATTTCCTTTGATGGCCCCAACAGCTGTACATCGACTGCCATTTATAGCTAGGGTCCTGCAATCATGTTCAATTTTATACTTCAATACGATTCCGTGGCGTCTCTGTCTTACATTCTTCAACAGTTTATGCCTTACGTGCATTCTTGTTTATCAAAAAGCACGCCTCTCAGTTTGTTTACATTCCTCAAAGGTAGTCTTAGTAGACTCAAGATTTGAATCTCCCTTGAAACTACTCTGCCACTCTGAACCAAACAGACCCATTTCTGTTACAGCTATACTTGCCAGTTCAAAAAGGAGGTTAAAAAGCAACTTAGACAAAGTACAATAAGGATAACAGTTTATTTATTTATTTATTTATTATATAGGGTTAAATCACACACTGTCATCCCTGTAGAGAAATAACTGTGACAATGTATTAAACTAATGAGAATGAAGTCTTAGCTAAATAGACGAAGAAGCTATAAGGTCAATTTAGGCTTGGAGTAGGATAGATACTGTACCCATAGAGAAGTGGAGAGAATACCTGATGAATATTCTCTGTGGGGTATCAGCTTTTAGGGATAAATTCACATTAGTGTGTCAAAGGAAGTGAGTTTCACAGCAGTGAGAGAGATTTTGGTTGACTCGTCACAAGGCAACAGGGTTCTGCTGCTGCCCTGGGCTGAATTGAGAGGGATGTTTTTGCATTGAGAAATACTGGACTTGATAGCTGACACAAAGTGCCAAAAAAAGTCACTTAAACAGTAACCTAGTTTTCAAATGCAGGTTAAAAAAGGGGTGAGGGATATCTGTGATGTACAACAAGTTCTTAAGATCCAAATCCGTGGTACCTGCTGAGATATGCATTTCAAATAGACACGAATGTGGTATAATATTCTGTAGTGAGGGATAGGGATATATGGATATATATATTGTATGGGACATTCCAACAGCTGGTACCAGTGAACTACTTTATCAGGGCCACAGTGAAACATTAGCTCCAAATACCAGTGTGCTGCCTTGCTGCTAACACAGTCATAGCCTGCTAATTGTAGTGCCAAGGTATCTCCCAGACAATATATTGTAATTATAAGGGTATCCCTGTGGTAGTATACAGTAATAAAAAATAAAAATAAATACTGGTACATAGTGAAACACCCATAAACCAACCAAGAAAATAACAGCTACTGTACAGATGTCTAATTCAATGTGCTTCTTATACAGTAGTTTCAAATGCGTTGTTGCTGCTTACTTCCAGTTACTGTGAAAAAATCCCCCTCGGGTACCTGTACTTTGTTTGACACATGCATGGACATCTGTCCTGAAAAAAAAGCACAATGCACAAACTATTCCTAACTTTACTGGGAGTTGCCATCACATCACTAGCTTACATAATAAATTGATGTAGCCAACCCATGCACTTTCAAACACTTGGATAAACACTGAAAAATATACTAGTGTGAAAAATTGGGCCTCCTTTACTGAGGGTATGTTTAATTTAATAATTAAAATTATTCAATAAACTGTCATATTTCTGAAAAGTGACGGGCACAATGGATACAGGTAGACATAGTATCATCAGGCACCATCAGCATACCTCAGCCCTGACCCTCTGCCTCTCCTAAGCAAGAGATTTGCAATGCTAATGCTAAATTGTGCCAATTTGTAGACTTATGACCAGAGCTGGTAGAGTATGACAAAGTGTATGCTGTGCTAAACTCCTTCACCTTTCCATTACCTACATGTCAACATCAGCATTGTGTATTTTGATATTATATTAATCGTTTTATATATACCTAATAATAGATGTGTCCCTTGCTACCTGAAAGAGTAGATGTCACACATATATAAATAAAAGAGAAAAGGGTAGCAATAATGGTGCAAGAAATAATGGCTAGCATTGCCTTTGGATCCCTAAATAATGATCGATGTTGCAACTACTGCACCGTGATAAAAAGCTTTACACAGAATCACACTGCATGTAGGCCTAATGACCTGCTCCCAGTTGTGTAACGTTGTACTTCCACACTTCTCTTAACGCACTTCAAAAAACAGTCCCTGACAACATAATTTGTAAAACAGCCCTGAAAGATTATAAATAGGGATCTTCATCGATTTACCTTCAGGATTTAGATGTATTTATAAAAGTAAAGTACAGTGAATTAAACAGCTTATCTTAAACAATATTATTTGTGGTTTGTTTGTTTGTTTTAAATTCCATGTATTAGTTTTACAATCATAAAAACAAACACAACAGAGTCAATATTGAATAACAAATCGCACTCAAATGCGTCCTACCCAAATATAGAATATTGTTTGCTTTGCGTTTTCCCCATAGGACTGCTGTGTAAATTGTATGGTTCTGTCGCGTAGACATTAATCCTGGTTAACAAACAACTAAATAAATACATACCTTAAAAATATATTTTTTCAGCAAAGACTACACACAAACACACATTTGGGAAGCACTACCAGGAGTTGCCACTACCAGGACTTAAAATGTACCCCAGGACAGAGAGAAACCAGCTAAAAAGAAGTATAAATCAAATCACCCTGTATGTCTCAAATAAAAGGCTGTCTATGAAATCTCTAAACCAATGACCTGTCTAATACAACATTTTCTGACGTAATTCTAATGGGAAAACATAGGGGAATGGGTTATGATAAGCAAATAAGAAATTGTAACAACTGCCATCCTTTGGTCTTTATTATCTAATGACTGGAAATAAAAAAGAAAGAGAAGTCACCGTTAGCAGGCTGTGAAACATTCCATCCTGACGATGTTAAAACATCTTGAAAAGAATTCTATGCAACACAAAGCCAAGAATGCAATGCAATATTCCCTCAGTGGACCAAAAACAAAACTGTGGGTGTGCTGCAAGTGAATTCAAGAAGTTTGATTTGTAATGTAGTGTCATATTTGTCAAGAAAACATATTTAGTCAATAAAGAACACTCACACATTCACAGTTATAAGCCCGACATTGTAGCTCCTTAAAAAGAAAACCAAAGATTTGGTTTTTTATTCTAATCAAAGAGGAAAATGTAATTCTATAGATCGTTTTATCCTTTGTTCTTAGCTTTGGTTTTGAAAGGCATGCAATACCCCAGTAATTTTACGAATTCTCTGGTTTACAGCCAATAGTTACATTTAAGTGTGGAATTTAAACAGTTGGCCTTAGAACTTCACAGTACTTTGATTTTTAATGGATCTGTTTTTTTCTGCGACCAGCGGACCCAGCTTCTGAACCACATATGTAACAAAACTAATGAGGGTTTCATACCCGTGTTTGCAGAGATGAAAGACGTGAAGTCCGCTCTGCAATCTAGTCCCATTTAGAACCAACAAAATAATTACAGTACATCTCACCAAATATGTATTAACATAATTTCTTAGGTAACATATTTTCCTATAAAAAAAGATACACATATTAAGTTAAATGTGCAGATCTTTGTTTTAAATTATAGATTTTTCCAAAGCTACTAATGAACTCCATTTACAGATCAAATATTCCAATGCTGCACTTTCACCTCGCCCCTGTATTCCCTTTCAAGGGGTCACATTGAGAAACATAGAAACATGTGAGCTGTTGGAATTAGTCACTGAAAACTAAAGCAAGAGGCTTCAGAGAGTTCTGTATATGTTCCTTCATGAGACCTCTTGAAGAAAGATGCACAGATGCAGCAGAAGTGAGACACTGAAATATCTAGAAGGAGCAATCATCAATATATGTATTTCATAAGTAGCTTAGAATAAAATACCATTAAAAAATTGACCATTATGTGTGCTTTGTATATGGGAATTTAGTGGCTGGATTGTGGTTACTTTGAGGCATGGCTTATAGATTTGATTGCTGGACCAGCCTTCATATCAAGGGGAGAGGAAGGCCACCTCTATGTCCTTAGAGCGAAGCAGATTATAAATAAAAACTAAACAAATTAAAACCATACTGTATTAGCTCACTGTATTGCCTTGAAAAGCATGGATTTAAAATAAACTGCTTTCCTGAGCGTTTAAGCACTTAACACATGTTAAAGTGGTTTACAACTAAACCATCTACTGATATAAAGAGTGATGATTTAATTATATTAAAAGCAGGATAAGATGATTTGGCTGAACAACACGAGCAGCTGGTAAACACTTAATGCTAATCAAATACAGGGCCATATTTGACAACTCAGGAGCCCTGTGGCCTTTGACTTCTCATGTTGTTTGAACTTCCAGCCAAATCTCTAAAAAGAATTAAAAAATGTATAACGTCTACAAGATCAAAACAGCTACATACGATCACAATTATAGTTTGTTTTTGTTTTAAAAAAATCGTAGCCTAATAAAGCAATGAGGAATGGTTCAAAAAGGCTGTCTACAGTACAAGGCCTAAATGCTTTGTATAATAAACTATGCTGGTACACAAGATACACCAAACATCCATTCCTATATACAGTACTACCGTTACATAAGTTCCTTGTAAAGTAAAACATGAATTATGTTTCCTTGTAGTTGTTAGGACTGAGAATATAGCCGCTTAATTTGTTTATTGAAGTTATTGAAATTAAACTCTGGACTAAAAAACATTAGGACATGAAAAACACAATACATTTTTTGGATCTTTCCCAGCATGTAAACAAGATTAACCGCATAGTTGTCGGCTATTTTTTGTTTAAGGATGTAGCCTCAAAGGCAACTAACATTTTTGTTTTGCCATAAAAGCGTCAAGTAAACCAAAATGGCTGATCATGTTAAGTACGTCTAATTTTTTGGTGCAGCGTTATCCAAGCTCTTTGTTATAGACAAAGACAAAGCACTGTAGAAATAGAAAAGAGCAATGCAAATATTAACACATTAAAAAAAAAAATTAAAAAATGCTAAGTTTGTCTGGACAGGTCACAAGACTAATACACGGGTACCATTGGACCCACCTCGGGAAGTCAAAAGGGAAATACCAAATAAAGAAATATATAAGTAACTGTCTCACTGTTTCTGAGTGATGAGGAATGACACTTCCAGAGTTCTAATGTCTAAAGCCCCCTCACCTGGGAACAAAGTCTAGACCAAGCAACATGCAATTACCCTGTACCTAACAGAGTGCACCAGGGGAGCAAGCCGTTGAGATGTGATGGGACAAGGCAGGCTTTCGGACACTTAGAAGTCACCAATGGAAACAGATAAGGTTACAAAGCATTCTAGTGTTTAAGAAACACGTTACTTTACCTTTGCTTTATCCTTTTTTGTTCACATCACAGCAATATATTTTTCAGCATGGTTGTTTTGACATTTGTATTCATGCATCATTGGCAACAAATCACCTGGGACTACGCTTCAAGTTTTACTCTGGATTTGTGCCACGAAAAAGGGCTTTTGTCTTATGAGCATTAAGGTCATACGCCTTCCTGATACTGTGCTGATGCTGTACCAACGTGGGAACCAAAAACAGTGAGCTGTGTTGCAGGAGGGAGCATGATCTGGATACACAAATTTTCTTTTTTCTTTTTTTCCTGCTGTACACTAAGTGAAAGGACAAAAATGAGCTTGGTTTTATTTCTCACCCCCCATCTGATTTATGACACAAGAGAAGTGAACAAGTATTATGATTATATTGAAGAATCTATCACCCAATACAGACAACACAGGATACAGCAAAGGTAGAGTAATGTGCCTCTTGTAAACACTGCAGGGTGTTCTGAAGTGTCCCCTTCAGGATAACAGCTCAAAAGCAGTGAACCCGGAACCCCGATGCCTCAGTTTTTGTCAGAAGACAGACACAACACTTCTGACTCTGGGGTTGCAACATGAAACTTTTTCAGCTACAGTTACTTATCTTGACAATGTGAACTGCTGTAAATGGTGCTTATATAAATCTGGAATCCTTGCAGGCTTTTATGGAGAATTTTTAATTCAAAGTGGACTGTTGGTGGATAGAAACTTTGATCTTTTAACATTTTGATGGTTTACAATTCAAATAATGTTTATCTGTACTTCCAGGTGGAGCACATCTTAAATCACATTAGTAGTGGCGTATTATAATCTGAGCCACTATCATGCACGTTGACGGATTGTAATGGACAAAGTAAGCCTACAATGTAATAATAAAACTAAACATCACACATGCTGTTTTCTCAAACCCAATTGATGTCCCAATCATGTGTCTTGACTGTGATTGATCATCTCAGTCATGAAGTTATAGACCAATCACACAGCATATTGTTTAAAAAAGATTCAAACTAAAAGCATGAAAATCATGTTTTGAAACCGCTACATATAAATCCATTAGCTTCTTTCACAAATCTGGATGGCCTAATAATCAAAGAACAGCAAAGGATTATGTTAAAACCTGAATTAAACTGTTTTTAGAGATTTACTTTCTTCAGATCAAGATTCCCAAATCAGATCCAGTAAAAAAAAAGTACAAATTCAGCGTTGAATATGAAAAGGTCATTTAATGCTACGTCAACACTTGTTTTAAAACAATATAAAAAAAGGACACTTAAGGAACATGTCTTTTATTCACAAATAAAAGCTGACGCAAGTTGTCATAATATACATTTATACAAAGGATCTGAAACCCTATACAAAAACAATGACATTAGAAAATATGATTTGATATGAAATGTAACATTACATACATTGTTAAATCCATTAAAAAAATGTTTTCAGTTTGGCAATAGTTTGTCAGCACAGTTAATTAACCATACATTAGTGAAAGCCTTGGTTTTATTTTCATTAAAAAAAAAAAAAGAGAGCACACATCTCATGCAGCATTTTCAAAAAGAGCCTGAGAGCTTTATCTGCCTTGGGTAAAATAATAAAAACTGTAATAGTAAAGGACACAAAAAAATCTATATCCTGTTGGCATATCATAATAGACCTCTAGTCTAATAGCAGTTGGTGTAGTTTTTTTTTTTTTTTTGCTTACTTTATATCTATTGGCAATGGAAATTTAGACAAGCCATGCAACAACTTGATCACCAAGGTTATTTTCAGTAAATCACTGTTGCTCAAGTTCTGGAACTACCGGATTCTGCCGAGTCAACGCCCCAGTTTAAACGATCACCTCCCAACTTTTAGCTGAAAGTAAAATTTTCACCATTAAATCTCTTTTTTTTTTTTTTTTTAATAACCATGCATAAATAATGCCTGAGGGGAAACATCACAGAAGTAATTGCTATGTGCATTAATGATTCAGACAATTGCTTGCATCATCAGTGATGAAGGCTCTGATGATGAAGACATGAAGTTTGGCTGTTTGCAATCAAATAATAGACTCCGTAGTCTGATAGATTACGCTTTCCTGTTACGCTGCAATCCATACTTTGGATTTTTTTTAGGCACTGTATCTACTTTGGATGCTATGTTAATGTATTCTCATGTTGTGTTTTCACATTGGACACTCCAATTTCTTACTTAGAGATTATGTAAAGCCATTTATTTTAGTGGCGCAAAAATTTCATGTGTTTATATATATATATATATATATACATATATATACACACACACACATATATATATATATATATATACACACATACACATATATATATTTATACACACACACACATATATATATATATATATATATATATATATATATATATATATATATATATATATATATATATTAAACATACCTACTTTTGTTCTAGTGTTATTCACCTGCAAATGTGTTTTTTTATGGTGTGCTTTAAACTTCAAAGTTTAATGTTTGTTTTGTGCACATTTTTGAAATGACAAAACAGTGGACACACTGCAGCAACTGAATTGTATTTCACCAGTCAATAAATATGTTAACTGCACTTTTTGATTCTTTAGTTTGACTGTGTGCTGTGCTCGACCTTTGAATTTTAAGCATGCCTAACTGTAAACGTAACCTATCTACCTAATGTTACTAATGCCCGTAATTTCGCAACTGCCCGAGTCAACGCCCATCACCCACACACACTTTTGACTGAATGGAAACTTTACAGACGTCAACTTTGCAGAATCCGGTAAAACAGTGAATCACAGGTTATGCATATTTAATAATAATCATTTTAAGTTGAATTACTAAAGCACAGCTGATCCAGGCTTGTCGCAAATTTATTTAGGCTTGCCAAACCCTGACAAATACTTTGTTGCTACTGGGGGAAAAAAAAAAAAAATGATAAATGGGTTGTGAAGACTTGGTATAGATCTTTTATTTACTTATAGACTAGAGAATATGCGAGTTAACCTCCAGACACTGCCTGTCTGTTTCTGATTCTCGCCAGTCACCTTGAACAGACTTAACTAGACTGTCAGTTTGCAACTCACTGTGCCAGGCCAGAAGAGTGCATAGGACAAGGTGTAGCACCTTAGTGCAGAACGCCAATGTAATGTGCTTTGATAATCTGCTACTCCCATGACTGGAGGGAGATGAAAAAGTATGTCATTGAATTCTTAACCAACAAGGTTCTACTGTACTGCATTTAACATCTACTGGGAATTGGCATGGTCAAGGCAACTGAAAAACTGAAGACACGTTACTTAATGGAAAAGAATTCCAAAAATATGATACAAATCCATTTCACTATCAGAAACCACTTATGAACATTGAGTTTGAACCTAGTTTAGGAAAGATGAACCCTTTAGGGTCCGACTTCTATGTTCATATAAAAAAAATCTGAGGTTTGACATGAGAAGGCAAAGTCTGGGATGCAATAATAGTTTACTTATTGCTTTTTGATGCTACAATGATATTTTGTACATAGTGTATAATCATATAAAATACACTATACAATATAAAATACGATGTTTTTTTTCTTAATAGGAATATGTTTAGGGTTTGCTTAGGTATGCTGGTTTTAATACTAGCACCAATAAAAAAAAAAAAAAAATAGTTACTTAAAAAAAGGCACTTTTGGGTTTAATTGAATGTCTTCTTGGTTTGCGTCGCTTCCTTCTGCCGTGTGGAGAGCGGAAATTGTTTGTATGCTCTTTTTCAGTCTTCCTCTTTCTCCACAGTAATAGGGTTTGAGGCACCACAGAATTGTAGTCTTGTTTTTTTTTGTTTGTTTTTTTATTTTTATAAGCCACTGTCTCCACATTAAGTCTTTACTCACATTCCTCTCCCATCTTCTAATGTATCCACATAGTGTTTTTAATACTGCATATCTTTCCTTTATGTTCTCCTCCAAAAGAAATGGCTCAGTAAAAAGATTCCTTTTTCTTTTGTTCCCTTTTGCTTCTCCTCTCCTCTTCAAACCTCGACTTCTCGCAGCCCATCTTGCATGTCAGAGACCATCCCAATGTCAAAACAGGTCACCATCATGACGCGTGACTTGCATAGGTTGACACAGTACTCCAGATCCTCAGTGGCTTGTTCCAGTGCCTCCAGATACTCCTGGGACTCCTTATCCAGGCCCAGGTCAACCTCAACTGTTAACGACAATGACAAGAAGCACATTAGAAACGCACCTCACAAAACAACCCTGACACAGCTGAGCTTCTCAATGGATGCAGTGGAGAACATGAATTCTTAATGTGTTTTACAATCAGGCTATGGTTGGACTTGTCACACTGTCTAGGCAAGTTTAAAAAAACAAAAAACAACATGATTAGAACTAAATCTTAGACTACCTAATATTTGGTAAGGTAGTCCAAGATTACTGCCAAATCAGGTTCTGTTAAACCAAGTATTAATACATATATAAACTATAGATTTCAATATAGAAAGATATTTGCCTGTGGGTACTGTAAACATCTAGTCAAATCACATCAAAATAATTACAAGTACAATCTAAGCAAAAAACAGTACAGTTAAAAAAAAAAAAAAAAAAAACGCACAATAATGACATGGCCCTATGTGCGTCAATCAAAAATAATAACACATACGTGACATACAAAAATGATGGGCACTGCTCAGCAACAACTACCACATATATTCCATCCTAGCAAAGAGACTAAGAACTGCAGTAGGTTAAGATAATCTTTTTTTGATACCTAGTTGGGATAGAAAGACCTCTGAATTTGTTTGTTTGTGTAGGGTGGCACTTCAGCATGCATGCTTGTTTTCCTTGTGTGGCAGGTGGGGGTAAGTTTCTTTGTAGAATTAACCAAGGTCATCAATGTTTAACAAGTGCTGTGAGGTCTTTAACATAAAATCCAACAACTGTAACCAGCACAACGCTGCAAAGCATTTTTCTTGGTATGCTGATATATTGACTGTGTCCAGATATAATAAGAACCTTTGGTCTAAGGGTTAAGAATGAAGGCCCTATGGAGATATTTTCCCCCACGACATGAATGACTACACAGTGAAACAATTTGTTATTTTTAAAACAGCCTTTCAAAATGTTCCACTATCTGACAGCCCCTTTATGAATAACTGTGAGGCAATCCTCTCATACACTGTAAATAGTGTCATTCAGCTAGGACGTGTGATAAGACAAAAGAAAACTATACTGTTTTCTGTGAATACTAGCACTGTCTGTTTCTTGATGTGCAATGTAAAAAACAATAATATAATAAAAGCAAGCAGTGAAACAAGGTTTATAAATATTGTTAAACCTGAACTATGGTCACCAAAGGTAGTTAACATTTGCGGCTGCTAATTCAAAAAGACTAATGGGAAATTCACGAATATATAAAACTGCTGACCACTGTGTTCAGTTAGTCATACTAAAAAGCAACTACAGAGCTTCTTATGTGGAAATTCTGCACAGGAATGTCAGAAGTTTAAATGCGTCAGTAGTCAAGTGGGGATCTGAAATCAGTTTGAAGCTGAACCGAGTGTCAGTGTGGTGGATGGCATTTCTTATTGATAAGGTGGGAGGGGGGGGGTTCCCTCTTGATCTTTGCCTCAGTTTACTGCTAATTGGAAGTCACCACTGTGGCCACAAGGGAGTCTACAGTTACAGACCCATATTTCCCAGCATGAGATGCTTTAGAAGAAGAAATGTAAGAAAGTGGAGGGAAAGGCAGATGACTAAAGAGAAATAAAAAAAAAGAGATGATAAAGTACAATATTTTTTCAATAATCTTGCGGTTATTTGCCAAAGCAGCCGCAAAACCTTGTTAAAGCAAATCCTCTGAATGCAAAGCTTGAATTCAATTACCTGCCTGTTAATTTGCTGCAGAAGTAAATCCACTGTACTTAAAAGGGAATTGGTCCTTCAAGATATGACAAGCTTTACAATTGCATGACAAATTCAAGATGGGATATCAAAGCAAAAACACACAGAGAGAGAGAGAGAGAGAGAGAGAGAGAGAGAGAGAGAGAGAGAGAGAGAGAGAGAGAGAGAGAGAGAGAGAGAGAGAGAGAGAGAGAGAGAGAGAGAGAAGAGGGGAGAGAGATGGAGAGATGAGAGGAGGAGAGAGAGAGTCTGAGAAGAGGTTGCTTTTTGTTGAAAGAGTTATTTGAAAAATTAGGTCTGTGTTCAAGTACTTACACTCCCCTGTCCACTTGCCAGGATCCATCATCAGCCTTTGCTTTGTAACTTCCAGCTCTACCTTCAACATATCATGCTTTGCCTTCAACTCTCTGATCTGCTGATGACGCCTCTCTAGAAGCTTTAATTTTGTGTTGAAATACAGCAGACCCTTTTAAAAGAAAAAATACATTAGGTTATGGTGGTCTACCATAGACACTAAAGCCTATTTAGTCTTGCTCATTATAATTCCTACATAATTCCGAATTGCTACATTATCATTCCAGTTTTTTTTGTGTGGTGTCATTGGGTTCAAAGACCCTTCAGTAATATTTTGAACCCTGTTGAATAGGAGTAATATATTCGCTTAGTGGTGGGTCTATATTTTTTTGACAGCCATCTATCACCATCTGACTTTTAAACCTACCTTGTTGGGCCTAAATATAGGCTACAGTGATGCTAAATAATCATATCATTTGTATCTCCGTTTAAATAAGTTTATTGTACATGCACTGCTTTATTACGTACCTTTTCAACATCCTGGAATGGCTGCTGTACAAGAAAAAGAAGAAAATATGATTTAGAATTAAATCAGACCACCAGACAGCTGATTTAATGCACATTTCAAAGCCCCTGCTCTTTCTCACTTCCACATTTATATGAAGAGTTAATGAGCCTTGGTGACAGGGCGGACAAAGTTTGATCAAGCAGCCTAAGCAGCAAGAGATCTTCATTCATTACATATTCACCGACCCTTTCGCATTCCAATTGCCCCACCCAACTCTCCCCTTTACAACCCACCAATCAGTCATATTTAACACAATTAACCCAAGACAGTAATTGCATTTGTGTTCTCTACTCTCCAGCCCACTACAATGTGTACAGTTTAAATTAATAGTTATAGCAATTGAATTGTAATCAGCTTCTGCTGCACTGCTGGTAACTACACAGAGTTTAAGGCAGGCATTCCTGATGCATGCTGTAATCATTGCTTGGCATTTCTGTCTTATCTGCTGGAAAAGGGTGCTGACCTCCGCAGGGTCCTCATGCCGGTGTCTCTGCAGTCGTTCCACATCGTCAATCTCGTAGACCTTGATCTCAAAGGGTTCCTTCAGTGTTCCAGGCAGGGGCGGCAGGTCCACCCACTGGCCAGTCGTGTTAGGCTTTCTCCCCAAGGATGAGGCGTCTGGCAGGGGAGCAGGAATCAGACGCCTTCGCTGCAGCCCTGTGTGGTGGAAATTCAAATGGAATTATATAACTGAAATGCATATTAACTTGCACCTTATGACTTTTGCTGATTCAAAAAAGTTTTGTATTCCTAAAGACTTGCCTTTGACTATGACATTTTCAGCTATTGATTATCGTCTGTAAATGATCACGATAATCATGATTTATTGGCCGAATTAATTAGACGTTAAAACTATTGTAATTTATCAAATTTATACTTGAGCAGGATGACAGCCACTAGAAGAAAAAAAAACAAAAAACTAAACAGTATATGTGCAGAGATTTTTTTAATTTCTGGTGGGTGCCCAGAACAAACAAGTATAATTTGTATATTAATAAATGATGTAGTTTTCCTGTAAAACACTTATTTATTTTTTAAATTTAAAACATTTGTTAATTCAAGAACATTTACTTCCATAAAAAGTGCCAACAAATGTATTAATATAATGAAACGAAATTGCTAAGATTACCTGGAAGCATGTGTTTTCTTAACTTTTGTATGCACAGTTTAATCAAATAAACTGCCTATGCTCTATTAAAAGTTAACTCTATTTATGCAACTACCCTTTGTCACAATAGCAACACACACACACACACACATTATATATATATATCTCTTGACTGACATGAATACATTACTGCTGCTCTTAAAAACTTGCGGAATACTGGTCCTTAGTTTAACTTCTTCCACTGGCATAAAATTCCCTTATGTTGTTGATTTCTTTGGATTTATTTCTATAAAATGAATGTCAATATTTTTTTTTTTTTATTAACCAGTCCATGCTGCAGTTGTTTTTTTTGGTGTGTTGTTTTTTTTTTTAATCTTTGTTCCCTTCTATTTCATTTAGCTGTTCTTCATCAATTATTGTGTCTGTTCTTGCTGGTGCACTTATTTTATTTATTTCAGATGGACTGCTGTCTTCACTCAGAAAGTCGGTGTTGTACCAGTTATTTTCATCCCAAAATATATTAATGGAAATACAGTAAGTGAAATGCCATTCATTTTTGGCAGTGGTTTTGTAACTAATAACAAATAAAATGGCAGTTTGTCATGGAATTTAGCATGTAGTGGTGCACAGTGATATATTTAGTGTGAAGCAGCTCAATAGTATGCAAGTCATGGTATATATACACACGGTCATGTGATGCTGTTTAACCAATCAGAGGTGGTTATTTTTCCAAGCCATGTTTATATATATATATATATATATATATATATATATATATAAATATAATATATATATATAAATATATATATATATATATATATATATATATATATATATATATATATATATATATATATATATATATATATATATATATATATATATATATATATATATATATGACAGACAGACAAATGTAACACTATTGCGCTTTTCATTTAAACACAGTCACCACCTGAAATAGATTTATGCGGTGGAGGGGTTGCTTGGAACGGTCAATCCTTTTCTCTGAAGTATTAGGTGAGCAAAAATGTATTAAGATTTCAGCAGGAAAGAAGCAGTTTTCTGATAAAGAGAAGTAGGAAATCCAATTGAAAGTTAAAGAGTATGCCTTCTCTATAGATCCAGTATGAACTGCCTTGGGGCAAAACAAATTCAAACCCATCAGGGAGGTAATACCTTTTTGAAAAATATGTGCAATTTTAAATAGCTGTTGCTATTGATTTGTAGAATAAATTTGAGGCGTAAGATGTGTGCTGTGAAAAGCAGGCCCTGTCTGGCTGCGATGGAGAGGCCTGCATTCTGCTTGCAAAGCTTCAATTAAGCTATTGTAACCGACCTAGGTAACTACCAAATACAAAGAAAAACTTGTCCTGGCATGTCAAAACAGAAACCGATATGCATTCCACAAGCCACTTGTACTCTAAAACACTGTTTCACTTCTAGATCAGCAAACACTTCGATCACGGGGCTGCTGTGCTAGTAGCAAATCAGCAGGTATTTATAGACCAAGTCCAATTACTTTTAAACCAGACCATTAGGGAAGCAATAAAGTTACTTAGGTTTATAGCCTGCACTATGTACAGTTGTTTCCTTCCGTTCATCACAAAGGGGGTTGTGTTACTTAAAACACTCATTAAAAAGGAGACTCTGGGGTCTAATAGGAATATGTGTTAAAACACCAGCAAAACAAAAATGATACCCAGGATTCTTGAAGTTTGTTTTTTCATGTTTTCATCAGCTAAAAAACCTAGAAATCACTTTTACTCCTGTAACCGTCACTATTGCTAGTTTTAGTTTGTCCAAGTTGGCTATGCATTAGGACTAACAACATATAGATGTATATATCATATACACACTTTTTTGTATCCAACAACTTGGATTCTGTAATAATTCACTCAATAGAACCGTCTGGAGCTCTAGGTAATATCTGAACGCAAGAACGTGTCATTTTTACTGGCAGAACAACTTACCGGCTGATCTCTTCTTGGGGGACTTGGAAGTCCTGGTGCGACCAGAAGAGGACATGCCGCTCTCACTCATTGAGTCGTGGGCGGAAGAAGCACTGCCCGTTGCTTCGCTGTCCCGGATCATGCTCTCATAGCCGCTGCTGCCCCCACTGTGGTAAAATAATGCTGTCCGGCCCATTGCCGGGGGCAGCTCTCCGCTCAAGACACTGCTGTTGTCACTACCGTGTCCGCTGCTGTAGCGCTGCGCCCGCCTGGGGGCAGTGATTTTGCTGTAGGGAGAAGGCAACATCGGAAGGGGCGACTTGTCATCACTGAGGTTTACCCCACTGTCGTTACCACTGTCCGAATCCCCAGAGGCCCTGAAGTGGCCCTTCCCGGAGCTTCCAGAAGCTAGCTCACTCACCCGGCTATTGGCAGCACGGATGGCTTGCTTGGTGCCCATGATAGTCCCCCGGCCTGGCTTGCCGTTGACCCCTGGTATGGACCGAGTTGGAGGCTTCCCATTGGGAGGTAAATTGGCACTCCGTACTGTTGGTGGAGTGAGAGACTTCATGGAGGAAGTCAAGGGCTTGGAACTACTGCTGGCAGACAAAGCATGTGTTTTGTTTCCACTGACTGCAACAGCCTTGGGGTTGATACTGCCTTTGATCTGCCCTGTTTTTGCCGGTGGTCCCGGGATTGCACAGAAAGGTGGGGAGGTAGCAGTAAGGGTGGAGGTGGAGGGTGGAACTCCAAGCCTCGGCACTGACCGACTTGTCCTGCTATTGTTGCCCAAGCTGGAACCATAGTTTTCCCTAGAAAGACCAGCTTTGGATCCCACTGAACTCAAGCTATCACATCTCTCTAGAGACATCTGGCTTCCATAGCACTGCCCAGCATCTAATTTTGCCCCACGAGGCTTCAGACTGGAAGTAATTTTGGCTGAAGTGTGCTCGGCCTTTAAGCTTGAGGAATTGTTACTGTTCGGCTCAACCTTTGATCTCACATCAACCTCCTCCTCTGCTGCCTTGGGTGCAGAGAATGTCCCTGCATCTTGGCCTGCAGATTTTAAGGCACTGGGGGGCAGCAAAACTCTGTTCTTCTGATCCAAGCTGGATTTACGGACAGGTGGTGCAGGAGGTGAAGTACCACCAGCCTTTGGAAGTAAGCTGCCTTTCTGCACAGCTGCCTTCTTGCCTAATGAGGACTTTAGGCTGCCAGTTGTTGAGGCACCCTCATGGTTTCCTTTGGACTCCAAGGAAGGTTGATTTTGGATAACTGGGACTGTGCCAAGTGTGGTAGCACCTCTCCTAAATGGAGGCATTTTGCTGGGCAACTCAGATTTTTTGCTGCTTGATTTCTCACAGCCATCCACCACCCTTTGGGATGAGGAAGACACCTGAGATTTGGCCGGGCGGGGCACACTGCTGATCATGCCTGGTTTCTTGGTCGGGATGTTTGTGCCGCTTCTGGAGAGTTTGCCAACAGAAGCAGAGTCTGAACGGTTGTCCATGCGCATCAGCCAGGGGTCATCTGGTCTGCCCTCCTGATGTTGAAGTTCGCAGCAGTTGTGAATGCTGCTGCTGCCGCTATGCGCAGCTGTTGAGGTAGGTTTCATTTTCCTGGGAAGACTGGAGTGAACAACTTGTGGGGCTGAGGGTATTTGGGAGTTGTTGAGGGTGTTGGCTTTCCCCATTGGACAGGCAGCCATTTTACCTGCTTTGCTAGACTCAGGAGTTGATTGGCACTTTGTGACACTTAGAGATAGTTTGCTGGAAGCAGCACTATCACTGTCCAGTTCTGAGAAGCAAAAGCCGCTGTCATTCATGGAGCTCTTGGCACCCTGTGGTGACAAGATCTCCTTATGGAGCATTCCCAGGGAACCCAAACAGAAAGCACCCTCAGGATCCATGTAAGTGTTGCTAGACTGGACATCATCGCTCTCCAAAGTGCAGAGGCTCACATCGCTGAGCCAGGAACTGACAGAAGAGCACCTACTACCGGAACAGGTAAAGGGGTTTGAAAAGGGGGAAACCAGGTCAATGTTGACCCCAGAAGCAGCTACTTGGGAGGTATATGCATCAAATTCATCATTGATGCTGCTAATAATGCTGACAGGGCGGGAGCCTGAAGCTAGGGCCTGAAGGGAACAATCACTGTTGAAGCTGATTATGCTGGATGGCCTTCCATTGTCCAGCTTTCCTCCAATGGATAACTCTTCCACTACTGTGAAGACCAACTCATCCTCTCCATTCAGCTCTACAGGCTGCTGTAGGGTGACTGTGGTGGTTAGGATATCTCGGTCAAAGCACGTTCCCCTCAACTTTGAACGCAAGTCTACTGGTGTTCTGCTCATGGGTTGGATCTTACCAAGAACTAGAGAACTTCCAGGTTCCTTTTTAAGGGCCTGGTGACTCATTCCAACAGGAGGAGTCCTTGTCACAGAGCTGCCTTCCAATTCGTGATACGCTCTCCTAGATTCCTCCATCTGGGGAGGGGGAGGGGCAGGTTTGGGCAAAGGTCTCCTGTTGAAGTATGCCTTTTCCCGCACCACTGGCTCAGACCCCTGCTCTTGTGCTTTAGCAGTACTGGCTTGGGTCATAGTACCGCACTGATCAGAAACAATCACCTTCTCCCCGTCGGCACTTGTTCGATTCAAGTGCTCCAAGGGACCATCCACTCCTCCTTGAGATTGAGCAGTTGGCCACTTGGACTTGAGTGGGGACCCACCAGCCATGTGACCAGCAGCTGGAGAATGATGTGTCCTTTTCAGAGAAAGGCTTCCTTGAGTGGCTGCTTTCTCACAAGTCTGAGGGGAAGGGACACTGCCTTCTTTCCCTGGATTGTATGATACACTTTCAGTCCTTAAGGAAACCTGACCCCCCTTCACATCAAAAAGACCCTCCTCAACCGCAAAAGCAGAGGGCTCCTCACTGCCATCTATGCATTCTAGACGCTCTTGCAACTCGGCAAACGTGTTGCACTTTAAATGGTCCCCGTTGTATTTCCTGATGGCGCAATATGGGCCGTCTTTCACATGCTTTCGGTTAAGCGAGGGGATGATGGGGACAAATTCTGGTGGGCCCTCATTATCAGTGAGATCGCAGTCTGAGAGGGCTGCACCCCCAGGTCCCACATAGATGACGGTGTCACAAGACTGTTCGCTGCTGGAGGAGTAGTCCGGGTCGCTTGAGATGCTCAGCACAGGCAGGTCGGGATCCAGTGCGATGGTGCGGGGATGGAAGGGCCGCAGGTGTGGCGGCCTGCGGACTCGACCTTCTTCACAAGAACTATCCCCTCCAGATGAGCTTGAGGCATACTGCTAACAGAGAGAAAAAATGCTTAGTAACCACACAAGACTGAATTGCAACTTACCAACTACAAATCTCTCATTTTACGCTACTCGTTTACTGACTAGTCCTTGCTTTTACTCTCATTGTTCCCCAATTCACAATGAAATGATTAATTAAGCTTTTATTGATTTAAACACATATCAATTCAATTTAATTACATTCAATAATTTCAAGCGTTAAATGTGTGTTATTGGGGATAGCAAATGTGAGGTCACATTTTGTGACATGAAAATATTAAAATATTGTTATTGTTCAACCAGGTAATTTGTAAACTGTCTGACCTTGGATTTTTTCTTTCTCATGCGGTGTATCCGCGACGCCAGCTGAATAGTAGTGAGGGTCTCTGCGTAATTGGCCGGATAGTCAGAGATGTGGGCGATCATTGTTGTTCTGCAGTTGATATTCCCAAGAGATTCCCTCAGCAGCATAGTCAGTTTGCTGTCCCTGAATTAAAACATTAAAACATCCAGAGTCGTTTAAAGGAGCAAGCTGGTTGCCAATCACAGTCTGTTCACTCAACACAGATGGAATGCATGCACCAGTCATGGATGCTAGCAGCTTCTGCATTTCTATGAATTTGCCTATGGTTCTGCTTAAGATTAGACATAAATAGAAATACATAAAGATATTAGGATAGTTCTGTATTCAGCAGGAATAAGAATGACACATAAAACAGCATACAGTGGTTGTTAGATGAAAGGGCTACAAGTCAGGAAATCCTGGATTTAATTTCCAGCTGTCATTGTGACAGACTCACTGCATCATGATTAAGGGGCATTTCAGTTGAACTTGTTATTTATCAGTTGTACCGAGTCAGAAAACTGAATAGAAAAGTAGGACCCAATTGATAGTCTACCCTGAAGAAATTAAAATACATTCAAAACATTCAAAAAGACAAGTTGTTTCTAATCTAATGTGTAAAAAACAAAACAGTTACTCAGTACAACACAAACCATTATAGGTATACCAAAGACAAGTTTTGTAGTAAAGAGACTGGAACACCCTGGCTTACCTGTACGGTACGTGTTTCGCTCCGTTAGCCAAGGCCAGGACCACATTGCCAAGCGCTGTCAAAGATAAGCAGAGGCCACCTCCCCCATCCCTGCTGTTGCTCAGCACCTTCTCACAGCTCCCCAAGTCGATGAGGTGCAAGCGGCTGCGGCCACCAGACACTACAAGAAACAAAACAAAGGCACAGGTTTGGAGGTAGGGGTGAAAAAGTTCTATACCGGGGTGACTCAATCATCTGATCCAGCATGGATCCGTTTTATGAGCAAGCCCATGTCAGATCTGATTCAACAATGACTATTTCTAATTTAATCAGTCGTTTCAGATATCCCACTCTTTACACTTGTCTGAATTTCTCTTGGAAAGCTCAAAAATAGATACTAGAAGAAAAGGCTTCTAAACCCATCACTAAACAATATGCAATGCCCTTTCTGACATGCACAACAAAAACCAGGAAAATTATTTCTGACCTACTGTACTTGACACCTGTTAGGTTTTGTAACCAGTGGGGTGTTTTTGTTGTTTTTGCTATTAAATTTAAAGTTTGAATGAAATACATATCAAAAATATAAAATACAAAGTCAACATTGTCCTTTTTGTTATATATATATATATATATATATATATATATATATATATATATATATATATATATATATATATATATATAATTCATTCTGTGTTACATTAACATTCTCTATTCGAAAAAGGATATTTAAATTTCTCAACCACATCTTTTTAAAGCTGGTTTGTCTCCACACACACACACCCATAAACATTCAAAGCAGGTGGGCACAAGCCTCATTAGCCATTTGCGCTTATCCATCTGACAACCATAATGAATTCAGCAAGGGCACAACCAGAGTTAAATATTAATGATGGGCTAAATGCAGTTACCAGCAGAGTCTTATTAAATGTCAGATCTGTTGGTGTAAAAGAAATCTTAACAAAAAAAAAACACCCCAAAAATAAAAAATGCTTTATTAATTTGTCTAGAACATGTAATTTAGCAGTTTTGTACTGTAGACAAATGAGAATTTTTGGGGGGGGAGAGACCAATATATTACGTGAATGCTTGTTAGTGTGTTTCTAAAACACAGGCATCTGCAAGCAAGGGCTTGTGTGTGCATATATAGTAATCATTGTAGTTTCTCAAACCATCATTGAATGCAGGCTTCACAAACTTGTAAGTGCTTACCTTGTAAGCACAGATGTTGCGGTTATTTATCTAGCTCATTGTTTTGTCAAATAGACAAGCAATTCTAGTTCCAAATTCTGAATGCTGTGTTCCACCATCCCAGAAGCACACTGAATGTACCTGACCTACTGGTTTTGTAAATAGTGATGCTATTTAGCTTTTCTAGCTACCTCAATCAATGTGTGTTCAGTGTTATATATCTATATATAAAATAAAGGCATTTTGATCAAATAATTTACTAACAGATATGGTACTGTAGTTCTGCCAGGTAAAACAGGTTACTTTGAGACTGCTCTTACTTATTTCAAAGTCATGGACAAGAGAGACAGAAAAAAGGCAAACCATTTTGCCAGAAGTTTTTCTAAAGCTGCACAGTTCCTGCTGTTGGCAAGGCTTTTTAAAAATAGAAGCTTGCCTAATTTATTTTTAATGTTAGACTGAACACACAGCATTGAATTGGTAGATGTAAAGCACTAAAAAATAGGTTTGCTAGGAAAAAAATACTTTATGCCTTGTACAATCCAATACATTTTCAAAAGGGCTTGCTCAACTCCAAAGAACACTTGAAATTTCAGGTCATAATATTCACTTTGGGTGCTGGCCAAAGCAAAAAATTACAGGAAGATCAGCACTCACATCACACGACTTGTACAATGCAGTACATTAATAACAACAATACTAATAATGATCAAACACAAACTATATCTGATCCCCCAATTCATTTCAAATGTTGTTCTTGCATTCATGCACTCTCTGAAAGCGATAAACATACAAGTATTCTCCATCTATCCTGGCTCAAAGCTGTACTCCTTGGGTTATGGACAGAACCAAATTACACATAGACACATGCAAAAAAAATACTTACTTCCTCCCTTGCCACTTTTCTCCATGCGGTACTGATAGATGTGCAGGGTGAAGAGCATGTGGGAGTTCCTCCTCTCCTCCTCATCACAATCTGGCTTGCTGGTGCTCCTTGCAGCGATTGCTGCATCAAGGAAGAGGGCAGCCTTCTCTGCAGTGGGGGCCCTCAGCTCGCTTTGATTCTGGAGCTGTTGGGGGGGGGGGGGGGGGGAGAAGTCTCGTTGACTAATTGGACCCAGTACACATTTCCTGCCCATTAGATTAGGTCTCCTGGGCAATCAGAGAAACAAATATGCACACAGAGGGAGAGGGAAAGCATGAGCAGTATACTTCCTAGCGTGTTAAAATGTAAGAGGAAGATGAAGAAAACATTACAGCTGGAGCTCACTTACTGTATGTTTAGTGGGGGGAGGGATCTTGTGAGAAGCCAGGCTTGGCTAAAAGAAGCTTAGGCTAGAATATGTATTTATTTTCTTTGTCAGGATGCCAGACAGCAAACAAAAAAGCAACACATTATGTTCTACCTAACAATGTATTTATTTATTTATTTTGACAATATCCCATATGACCACTCCAGAACCTCACTTTGGAATCCAGGTTTTTTTTATTAATTTTTTATTTTTATTTATTAAATAATGATTGAGTCCATTATACTGGACAAAATACAGTAAAACATTCAAATAGTTACCAAAGTGAATAGAAATGTATAGCTGCTAAAGAAATGTTGCTAAAGAAAGTCCAGCTTGCACTTTATCACTTGGCTGCAGTGACTGCCATATTCCAACATTAAATCACCTGTATATAAAAGGCTACATGGGTCTGGTCCTTTCAGAGGACTTTATAAACAGATTGTACTATTTTTAATAGTTTTTTTTACCCCCCAAGACAACAATTTGCTTTGGGCATAGCAGCTGTTTCAAAATGCAAAATGTGTTACCAGGGAAGATATTAAAAATGCCTTAAGCTGAGGCTGATGGAGGTACCTGGGTTCCACAGATGGGATCCTCCCGGAGGTAGACCCCCGGAGACTGGCCATCCTGGAGGCTCCCACTGGCCACGTCCGACAGCAAGTCCTTGAGAGTTTCGTCCTTGCCACAGATCTCCACCGCGGACACCCGGATTGAGAAGCGTGTGCCAGTCTTCTCCTTGCGTTCGTTGATCAGCTTGAAGAGCCAGGATATCGCACAAGGGACGATCCCCAGGTTCTGGGTGGAGTTATCTCTCCCAATCATAGTAAACGTTTTTCCTGAGGGAGCATGGACGGAAATAAATGGAAGTTAGTACAATCACATAGTAAAATACATAGTGCTGGGTATAAGAAGGAATAATATATAATATATAGAAATTAATATATAAAATAGCAACATTTTCACCAGAACGTAAAATGGTTGTGGTGTCCCCTCATAGTATATTAGAATAATACAAATCAATAAATAGTCATTCTAGTAAAGGAAGTACAAGAAAAATCAAAATACATTAAAACAAATCTAAGAACACACTGTTGTCACTGCTATTTAATGCCAATATCAAATTTCAACTAACAACCCATGCATGCTGTCAATTGCACCAAAAACCTTAGAAAATCTACACAAGCAAGACCAACCCAGAGAACTGGAACATTCATGTACTATTAAAATATATGTGTCTATATTTGCATGTTTGTGTTTCAAACGGTCAAGAAATGGTTTCCAAAATGCCCTCTTTAGAGATCTCATCTCATCTACCAATGGTGTTGGTGCATTATTAACATCTGTAATGAGATTATATTGAAAGTAATTCTACACAGGATTATCTAAATCCTGGATCAGCCAGGCATAATTAATATGTATGTGTATAAACAGAAGGTAGGTGCTACAGCCAATTTGGTTAAAAAAATATGAGCAGAGCTTCTACTTGTCCTTAAACATTTTTACTTTTACCCATAAACCACTACCGAAACCCCACAGCTGAACTGAAAGCACAACAGCCGTTCTGCTCTGTGAGTTTGCTCCAGCACACAGCAGGGGCAGGATTTTAGGCACAAAGACCTCAATGATCCTGCACTAAGGGTCAATGGTAGCATTCACTGATACCTCAGCGGTAACATTTTCATATTTTGACTTGCAGTACAACGGTAGCACAGTGGTGGGAACCCAAACATGCCGATAATCTATTGCAGTGCCAGTGTGTTATCTTATCACGCCACTGTGCAGTATTTGTTCAAAATTAATTGTGGCAATCTAGCGCTCCACTAATGGTTCTTCAGGTTAAAACACTCGCCAGGGAAAGGGAAAGTACAAAGTACACCTTTTAGTCCCCTCTTGTGACTCCTGATCGTGTCATTCGTTAAACACACAGTAATGCTTACTGTAACTATTTTTAAAGTGCCGAAAGGTTTGTAGGAAAGTAAATAACTCCAACGCATAGTGAATCGTACTTTAAGCATTGGGTATTACAGTTTAAAAATAAAGCTAACTAAAAGAGAATATATTTTGGAGGCTTGCTAAAAAATGTCTCAGAGCCAAATGAGTACGTTAATTAAGTCCTTGACAAGCAGCATAATTAAAGCACCTCAGGTGCACTGTAAGGGGGGTTATTGAAATAGTGCTTTTGTAGTCATTATTATTTCATCTTTTTTTCCCCCACTTACATAGATGGAGAATAGAACTACTATCACCCAATTCAAGAAGAATGTATTCCAAGAGAAAAGCTTTTTTCTAATTTCAACCTTGGGAACTGAATACCTGAAGCCTGTTTCTTTCTGGACGCATTGCAAAGTCAATTAAAAAAGAGAGAATGCTAATCCACACACACACACACATATACAGACACCTACACAGTACAGTTTTATTGTTCCAGTAACTGACAGCATGTAATTACCAGGCTGACATCGTAATTAACTGTAACAAATTTAAGAGCTCACCAAGCTTGACATGACCAAAGCAGAATATGCAGCCATCTGCACCGTTCACAACAGACTGAATGACTTCCGCTACTGTTCCTGAGCACACTTCCGCCTGAAAGAATAATACAGATGGGGAAAATGAGACTATTGGCATCCAAAACAAAAAATGACAACAGTGCAGTTCTTTTTAAAAAAAAAAAAAAAAAGGTTGCTTTGAGTAAGGAAAGATGTTAAGGTATCTCTCAAGTCTGTAGTGAAGAAAGAGATAGATGCAAGATTTTTAACATTTGAGAGGCTTGATTACAGGCCAGCTGGGGCTTGTTTCAATTAAGGTAATCCCTTCTCAAAAGGTAATGTAAATAGGTGTTTGCGCATACACTTGCGTTTCATACGCAGAGTCTGAAATCATACTTTTGTCTACTGTAAAAATAAATAAATAAATGAACAAATTCTCCTTAATCCTAAATACATTGAAGAATTAAATATTTGCATGAAATAATGGCCAACTGTTCAGCCCAGCCACACTTCCCTTGTTAAATGCCTTATTCTCACTTTTCTTTCTTTCACTTACTTGTGAAGCATCCTGGGTGAAAACTGCATCAAATGCGAACATCTTTGGGGCAGCAACAACAGCTCGTCTGTGACCTGAGTTTGAGTGTCCATTTGCCGAAGGGTCGTAAAGGGTCAGCTGTTTCTTGCGAGGGTCCACCTTCAGGAAAGACATTGACTCTGACGTGTCGTGCGCGCCTTGAGATGGGCAGATGCGCACCATCACCTTTACCTGAAAATCCAGATGGCAGACACAGCATTGAACACCTTGCTTTTTACTTTATTTATACAGGAAATTAACCCATTGAGACCAAGGCCTCATTTACAAGGGGGGTCATACATAAACACCACAATTAATATTTGTTGTGGTCCAGCCTTAAACAACAACAACAAATAAAACAAAAATGAGCAGTAATACAGCATTTGTATTTTTATTTTCAATGTGGACTAAAAGAAAAGCAATGGCAAGGAGCTTTCAGCAAATCCCTATGCTCTTTATCCAAAAAATGAGAGGTTATCAAATTCCATTCTTAAACCAGTGTTCCAGGTTTTTGGAAGTTGATAAGAAAAAGCCAATTCTCCTAATGGTGTCCGTATCGTTGGGGCTACCAAACTACCAGACTCATGAGATTGCAAACTATAGCCAGGACTAACCTTTTTGACCAGAGTACTAAGATAATCAGGAGCCTACCTTTAATAACTTAAAAAATGAAGCAATACCAGTGATAAAGCCTTCGATTTGTCAATAAGCACCATCCTAGTTTTTTATACAGCTGGCAATGATGTGTCAAAAAAGGACACACTAAAACAAAGTGGCAGCATGAATTACATATTGCATCCAATTTTTGCAGAGAATGCTTGGAAGCAAACTGAGAGATAAAATCACCATAGTCCAAAATAGTTAAAACAGTAACAGTCACTAACTTTAATCCCCTAGTCGTGAGGGGGGTGGCGGAACGTATTCCTAAAAAGGAAACCTAGTTGAGGTCCTAATTTTATAAGTAGTTTATCAACGTGATTATTAAATGTAAGCTGCTCATCGATCCGAATACCTAAGTATTTATAGTAATAGTTATAGTGATTTACCATATAAAGTAGTAATAGCCCAGGTCTGACTACTAATTTTCTTCCTGTTATTATATAGGATAGCTTGTTTAACAAGCTTGACACGGGTTCAGGTTCATCAAAACTTTGTCTGAGGAGATATTTGAAGCTGCTCAAGTACTTTGCGATTATGTTAATATGAAAGCCTGTCACCACAGCAGGCACTACAGCACTGCTAACCATACTAATAAAAGCATTGCTCCCAAAAAAAGTGGTGCCATACATAAACTAAAGACATGGTCTCATTAAAAGATAGCATTATCTAACAAGCTGGATTTAAGTTATTATTCTAACTGTCGGAATAAGGCCTTCAAAGACTTAAAGTTTCTTGGTATTTGCAGAACTACAGAAGTCTGCTCAAGGCAGAATTTCTATGCGTGTCTTCAGTCCCCCCTTCAGACCTCACAACCTCAAAGCTTTTCAATCTGAGTACAGGGAGGTGAATTCATAACTTGTGCTGGAGAAACACAGTGTAACAAGTGTTTGATTTGCTTATATCTGCTTTTTCATTTTTTGTTTTAAAGCAAATCTGGTTTGTTTGGAGAGTGGCGACTGACACAAATTTGAAAAGACTGGCCTACAGAACGTAGTGAACCTGAAGGTTTAATGAAACAGCTGTTTCCAAAAAGGAATACCATTAGATAGTCCCCATTGAAATCTGCATAAGAACGTACAGAGACTTTGGGGAAAATGTGAAATTCTGCGGCATTTACTTTTCAATGAAAAATAGAAGTCGTCACAGTAAGCAATAACCCACAACATATTTGCAAATTACAGCCAAGTACATTTTTCTTATGTTTCTTTTATTTATTTTTCGATATTCAAGGTTATAATTTATTCATTTAAGTACTGTTTGAAAAACTAAAAATAACAGATTTACATGTTTTATACAGTTTGGTAAGTAAAGCTGACATTTGAAATCAAGGTTTCCCCTCATACAATAATTGTGCTCTGCACCTTTATTTTCTCTATTCCACCTACACTTTGCCATCTGAGTTGTAAAGAAACCACTGCACTCCTAGACCATTTTCACAATGCAATTACAAGCAGGAACTAATTGGAAAGCACTAATTGAGGTTAATGCAGTTGAACTTTTCATCACTGCCAATGGTGTAAACTTGTTCTGCCTGTGTGGTTATGCTAAGAGGACTTAGTTCTGTGAAGTCGCTCCTGTGACAGATATCATCTCAAAGCATAAGGCCGTCATATGACAGATGGCCACAAACATGCTTCACAGACCTTGGAACTATAGGGCCCTGAGCAAAGTTAAGCTGTCCTGTTTTTACCAGCTATATCCATTTACACCCACTTTAACATAAACTGAATTTTCCACTATATATTTATTATTTATACAGGAAGCATGAGACTTTGCTTTACAGGTCATTCGATTTGCCACATCCCCAAAGAATTCAACACAGCAGGGCTTCCAGTTTGTGGTTTGCCTGATGAGGACCACCCGGCTTCAGTTTTGAAGGGCAAAAGTTGCCTGAAGAAGTTTCTAAATCCACATCAGAGTGCTGTGCTATATACAGGTGTTAATAATTATTAGATGTTTTAAACTCTTTTTTTTGCCTGCCCTCCATTCTGACTCAACTTAACTGCTGCCATGAGGAATGCGTGGAGAGCCATTTAAACATTGTTAAATGTTAGGTAAAAGCCTTTCACAATTCTGTGTTTTTATCAACAGAGCCACTCTGATGTGGTCATCCTTGTTTCCTCTGCATTAACTAAAAACAGCCCAGCAGGAGCTGCCAAAGTGATAAGAAATTCAATCCTGGATAATAAAGGGCTTCAGGTTGAAAACACAATTAAAATGCCTCTCACATTCACTTTGATATCAGGCAATATACACATCTATTTCCCTTTTTTTTTACAGTTGTCTCAAGCCAAAAAAGCCCATTATTTCATTGACATACATAAATTCTATTCAATCTATATTGTTACAAATCCAGGGCTGATCCCATGTCTGGATTTAATTGAATTCTAACAATGAACCACTGCATTCCTAGAGCTCAGTGTAAACTCATTTTTCATTTTTAGGGGTAGTATAATGACTGACATAAACATATGCCTGACAAACTGCTTTTACCACCACATTTAAGCTTGTTCCTATATATAAATTGGCTTTCAAAGTAACTGAAATACCAGGCAACATTTTTGGATAGAAGAGCTTGACAGATTGTTTCTACCCCTTGCTTAGTGTGAACTATGTCAGACTAATACAAACCTTTACACATGTACCCCGGAGTGTAACAGCCATTTCAGCAAAGGGAGTCTGTGCTTCAAATTAATCATTGTTATCTTCGGCATTTACCACAATCTTTCCTTTTCATAATGCTACACAATATATTTTTGACTATGCTTTGAGTATTGTGTCTATTCTGGATAGTTCCTATTAAAAACCACCTCCTTATTACAGTCCCCCTACTCCAGAATTTTGCAGGGCAGTTATCCAAAACAGCAACATGTGTAGTATGCCAAACCAGCTAAAGATAGAAAAAAATAAAAATAAAATATAATAATAATAATAATAATAATAATAATAATAATAATAATAAACTGAATAACGCAAACTTCAGATGTACAATATATGGACATGAATAACGTCTTTGTATAGAGAATTTGTACTCCTCACTTCTGGCCTTGTTTTATTTTTAACAGTGCATTTAGATGCCTGCTGCAGATGAGGTAACTTTCAATGTGACAAATGAGTCTCGGATAACATCAACCAACAGCAGAGGTTATACATGTGGCAATGTGCACTGTATGTCTATGGTGACTGTGCAACTGGGTTTTGTGTAATAGTACATAGTGCAGTAATAATACATTACTACAATAGATATGTTTATGCATTGGCAATACTGGATTGTCAGACCTCATGTGAAGCAGTTCTATTTTAAGCTTGGCTGCATTTAAATTGTTGAAGACTGCTGTTCTCTGCATCTTCCGTAGGGCTGTTCTGGCAGATCATCTCGCTGCTTGACAAGATCTAAGAGACAGCTTTACAGGAAAGAAACAGCTTTCCAGGAAGCAAGCTTGAATTAGAAACCTGTGTAGCACGTTGCAGAATACAACGCCTGTCTGCAGGCTTTAATAGTACTTCAACTGAATTAGGATCCAGCTTAGCTAGGGCACAATGGCAGAGATGTCGCCACTAATACTGCTATGTGTGATTAATTATCTTACATAGCACATTAATGTCAGTGAACTCAAAGTTAACGCTAATATAAAAATGCAGTTTCAGCCATGACTCCCTGTATACCAGTAACATTACATCTAAATACTTCCTGAGAGAGACCACACAACCATTTTGTTTATGGGATTCACATTGTAGTGGCTCCATTCTACCAGTTAGAAAGCTTACAAGTTTCATTTGCTTCATTCTACAAAGGAAGGACTGTTTTACATCTAAATGGATTTGGGGTTTAGTCTTTAGTGACTTGTCAGAGAACCGAGAAAACACGTTTAAAACTAACTACAAATATAGATGACAACAGCAATTGTTAAAATAAGGCTTCTGCTCTCACATATGCACATTTAGTGTCTTCATAAAGCACAAACTGTGTTCAACACTCCATGGCAATCTGATGGCACACTGCTTTAAGGCAGTCACTACATCACATAGTTGATCACATGTGCTGCTTCACCCTTTTGTTTCCCCACCAAAAGGCAAGCAAAGCAACTGGCACTAAATGTCAAAACCATAGAGGAAACAAAGACTTCACTGGCAAAAAGCACTACCCTATCACCCTCAGCAAGGTACTATAGCACTAGTAATGCCCAGGCATAATGCAGCTCACTAAACAGAAAAAGAGAAGGACGGCCACCAAAGTTACTGAATACTTCCTGTGAGCAAGACTTAATGACATTCTCTAGACTACCATTATGAGGGGAAAAAAAAACAGGATACGAGAATCCACTAAAAGTGCACTCTCCCTTGCATCTTCATTACATTTGAATTTTCTTTCCAAGTCAGCCCAGGACACTTGAAAAGATGTGTCCAATGCACTGCCTACAGTTTCCTGCTGCGGGTGCCAAGCAAGCTGTTATAAATGAACAGCGTATGAAAGCATGATATAATGCATACAGTAATCCATCTGTTAGGACCTACACATTTGTCAGGCTGGGAGATGTAGAGGGAGAAAAATCGAAGGCGTTCTAACAGAAGGCAGAGCCATTTTTCTTTCTCTAATGCAGACCTTTACAATGCTAGACAAATGATGCTACAGGATGAAGCACAATGGCACAATTTCATATCCATGCTGTGCTTTCCACGAGGGTGGGGGAGTATTAAAATTCCTCATACAGCACTGTTATTTCAGTACAGACAAAGCTGTAAAATTCAAAGCAAAAGAGGCCATGCCCTCAGCAAAGTGGTGACAAACTGGGACGCGTTTCAGTGCTCAGGTTACACCCAGGACAAACAACGATAAATAACCGGTACATTTGCCAAGGTATTGTATACATCAGAATGTACAGTAAATCTATTTATTCTACCTCAGTTAAAATGATTACATTTAAAAAGAAAACTACTCTTAAGCACTAAGTGTTTGTTTAAAGTTGAGTATTATAGGTTAACATTACCCTTGCCTGAACATGCCCACTGTTGAAAGTTACTGGGCTTTTTGATTTTTCAGAATGGGCAAATTGCCTACTCCATATTAAAATAAGACATGGGCAATTCTCTAGCCTCTCATGTTTTTAAACACTGATGTTCACAGAATAACCGAAATGTTTGCAACTTTGACTCATCAGTTTTATCTTTCTGTCTGTGATGCTGATTCTGATCCTCACAAACCCAGGTATTTAAATGCTAACAAAGAAATGTGACCATCATCTAGAGAGTGAACCATTACCCATCAGTCTGGAAAGATTTAATTACATGCATTGCCTCAATTAGACAAGGTCCTTCTGCTGTGAAGAACATCCAGCACACTCCAATCTATCTCCATTGCAGCGTTGAAGCTGAACTGTCCCTTATGTTGCAGAGAGACCTGAACATACACCCCCTCTTCTTTAACAGTAATAAAGATGTGCTCTACACACCATGTGTTCAATGAACTACTTCTAATTCATGCCATTTTAATGTTTCATTTGCTCCTGTTCATTTTCCATATGCAAATCAGAGCTGGGTTGGTTTAATACCCAGGAGGTAAATACAGTATAATTGTAAATCTCGAAAAACTACTCACTTCTAAATCTTTTGTAGTCATCTTTGTATTACTTTAGTATAAATACATGTTAATTTGGATTCATATGTTGTTTTTGTCTGAGTTTATGTGAACGAAGAGACACAATTTGCCCATTTTCCCATTGGAAATAGTGATATTTTGAAATATCACTGTCCTAGTCACAAAAGCAAAGCTTGTTTGGAATAATAGCCATTTTCTATACTTTTGAGGCATAAGCAATTAGGAAATAACACTTACTACCCAGGAACAAAAATTGTGTTACATAGTGTTATCACTATTGCAGTCTTACAATTAGAAATTGGGGAAATCTCCCCCCAGAAGTGTTTGAATGTTGAATGTCGCCTGTAATGTTCCAATTAGCATATTTTCAGCCAGTGTGGCATGTTCTCTGCTACCCACATACAACAGAATATGAAGCAGCAATTCCTCTGCATACCTTTCCCATTCCTGGGTTGTCCTTGACCTTCGACACAGCTCTCAGAAGGCATGGCGGTGCAGGGGGAGGAGACAGCTGTAGAATGCCACTGAAGCTGGTTGGGTAGACTGAGGGCTCCTGGGAGTGAGGCAATGGCGGGTGATGCTTCTTTCGCTTTGAAGAGATGTTCAGCTTCTGTGCTGCCCTGTACAGAAAAAAAACAAAACAAGAGACCTTAAACTACCATCAGAGATGGGGATGGGAGCTTGTCTCATGGCTAAAACCTAACAAAGGACTAAAATACTAAAAAAAAAAAAGGACCAAATTCCCCCCTGGCTAATTTGATTTAAAATGATAAATCAATATGGTACATCTATCCCGTGTGCAGATGTCATAAAAAAATAGTGAAAATTGCAGAAATATATAAAGCAATAAATTAAAATCGCTACAATCTGAACAAGGTAAACATATTTAATCCTGCTGGTGTAAGGTTTCTCAGGTTGCCCTTTTATAAAAAGAAACAGTCTCACCAAGACACAGCACCTGTAGGCCTATAAGCATTATTGGGCACTGTGTCGGTTCATTTCTGGTCTGAGCTATTTCACGACAAAATATATTTGGAGGTTTTAAAGCTATTCCTGTGTACAATCTGCAAGAAACACCCTACATACGATCAGTGACATGCGGTGAATAAAACGTCTGTGAGGCCACAATATTGGAAACACATTACATTATTTAAAATGCATTAAAATATAAACCACTACTGTTCCATGGTAGTTATATTGTACAGAGGAACACGAAACAGTGTGTTTGTATCTTAACCACGGAACTTGTTTATTGTTGCTTCGGCTTAAGTTGGCATCTCCGTCGTACATACACGCTCACTTACGGCATCACGTATCTTAGCAACAATAAGCATGACACAACATCAGGCAACACGTAACCAAGCAACCACAACAACACTGAAGTTCCGTGCCGTGCTTATTTCCTTCTATTTCATCAATGGGATTTGCTGAGTCTGCTTGGATTTCTGCCAAAAATGACGTCAAAAATTTAAAAAGGCAAGCACACAATGTATTAATTTATAAAAAGATCACAGCATGCAGCATACCTAAATATGACAGACATGGCAAGTGTTTATAAATAATGTTTAATAAGTAATATCAGATTTTAAGCATAGCACACATATCCAGTATACATTACACAGTGCAAAATGTATCTCAAACCTCAACAAACATGCCGATATCTAACATAATTCACAAGTTATTTGTTGTCATCGCAGCCTGTTTTACAAATCAGCTTACTTCAATCTAAATCAAAGTTTATCCAAAGGCAACATGTACATATAAATATACACACTTATTTCAGAGTGGCGTTTCAATTAGACTATAACTTTTCTTAAATTATTTTAGCAGCTGTGGCCCCAAAAATGCCTGCTGAAATCTAAGACATACCAACAAAACAAAAAAATCTCCCTGTCGCCAGCGAGGCTATTTGGAATGAACAGGCGATAAAGTTTTGAAAAGTGATATACTCTAATCTCCTGGGTGACCAATCCACAATAGGTGTTTTTTCTTAATACAGTTGAGGACAGATAAGGCATGTCTCCCTCTACTTTTTTTTTTTTTTTTTTTTTTTTTTTTTTAGTAGAATATATTTAAGTTTCTGCATAACTGAAAACTTCAACCCTTATCGACTTTGACGTTACCTAGTAATACACAGTGCCAGGAATTGTACCAATAAAAAGAAATAGCAGACTAATTCTGCTGAACTGTTGCAGATTACACTGATGCAACAGTACCAGCAACCTTGACGAGCACATAGTGATCAAGAAGTTTTAAGATGGCATTGTACTGGTACATGAATTGGGAATAATATGCTGCATCTAAATTAGGGTCAGACCAAGTGAGAACATTAATTAAAATGTTAAACAAATAAATACATAAACCCGTGTCCTCTGTAGATAGTACTCTGGTACCCTGGTGCTCCAGTTGTTCTGTGACCTGCCTACAGTAGCAGGATGTTTACTGCATTTAGAATCTGTGATTTAATAGTTGACCTTCTATATAGTGCTATATAATGCTGTAAAAGAGAATGAAACAGTATATTTAAAAGGAAAATGCCCTTAAATAGATTTTGTTATTTGCAATTATTTTTTCACTGAAGTATAATCAAGGTGGAGTGTAGCAGGATTTTTTACATTTTCCGTTTGCCATTTTTGGCATATTGAATAACTCTACGCCATTGAGGCAGTTCTAGAGTGTGGCAGAGAAACTTAAAGCAGACAGACGTGTGGCTGGCTAGACTCCGGACAGAGTAGCACTTTACGTTCAACCCAGGAGGAGCAAGCCACGAGTTAACACAGGAACCCATGAATAATTCCACAGCTCAGCAGCTCCTTCAGCCACCAGACACAAGGACATCCTAAAATACTCTGTCCATAAACAACAACTTTCTGTTAAAACAAAATGCGAGTTTTAAAATGTGACCAACACTTACATTTTAAGTAGGAAAACAGAAGTCATTCAAAGTTTAGACTCAAAAGGTGCATATATTCAAAATTACTGCCATAAGCAAATGTGACCAAATTAGTGCCGTACAACTACAAGGTAATATAATTCAAGGTTGAGATTAACTGTAATTTCAACATTCCGGTTATTTGAACTTAGTAATGCATCTCAGTGCTTGAACAGTGTCAAGCAGACAAACTGTGACAGTGCATTAGCATGCTACTGGCAACTGCAAAGGAAAACGAGTTGCCAACATCTAATTCTCTTTTCAGTGATAGGTAACCTGAATTGTATTACACAAGGAACAGTCATGTATTATGCATACATAACAGATATAGATTCTGAACATATATTATCATAAATTAAAAACACTATGCCCAAATCCACAGTAGATATAATAAGAAACATCTGGATGACCTTATATGGGCATATGTAAAACCTTACACATTTCCCCTACTAAAATGTAGTAAATTTGAAATATTTAATAGATTTGACTATTACACTGCTGCCACTGGCAGTGGAAAGGTGGTATCTGGTTTCTTATCTCATAAAGTGTCAGCACTAAGCAGTCATTCTTTTTGGAGTCCTATATTGACAAATACACTATCCAAGTTGACCCCATACAGGATTTTTGAATTTGTTGTAGATTTACTCTAAAAAGCACCACTTACAGCCAAGCTTCCCTGACACCATGCTGGGTAGATGGCTAGGAGCTGGAGTGTGTTGAGGTGAACGCAAAATTAGATACGTTTTGTGACCTTTTGGCGCATAAGATTATGCACTACCAACTGAGAAACCTATACTCATGAAATTGAACCTTCCTTTGACACTCACTCTGTGAATTAACAAAATTAACATGGCATAAAGCCGGCTTGCTTTAGGTAGGTACCCATAAAACATTTTTAAGTGGGTTAATTGACTATTACATTTGACATTTATCATATAACACATTGTATCAAAAAAGCTACCAGCTCTTGTTTTTAAAACACCTGTTTAGTTCCTTATTGATTTACGGATGAAAAAATTCTGTGACAAATTCAAGTCTGATGGCTGAGGTAAGTTCTTCAGAATTTCCATTTGCTTTTATTGTGTTATGCCATTCTGATGTGTTACAAGCTCTAATTGGGTTTTCTCACGTGCCAGTCACAGCAAAGTGTGAGCGTGTGTGTGTATTTGCATTTGCATACTGGAAAACCTTAGCTGACTCATTAGTGTCCCAGTCTCAGCAATTTGAACTTCACAGTCCTACCAGGCATCCTCCTTCCACCCCTGAAGCTGTGCAAAAGGCATAATCAAGAAAATACATGAGCCCCTGATGAAATAATTATTACTTCCATAAAGTATACAGGAGGCGCTTCCCATGGGAAGGGTTTGTGAAAGGGAACGGGGCTTACAAGGGCTGCATTTGCACATCTAGTGCTCACTTATGCAGACAAAGCATTTCCACCGAAAGCTTATGAGCCTGAAACACACAGTCATTTATAACACACACAAACACATATGCAAACAGAATTGAAAGCCAAATATCCCCCATAACCTAATCTACTAGTTGGTGAATCAGGTGTAAACACTAAACAGAGAGGGGGACTGTTCATTTAGCCTTTTCAGATACTAAATAAGTACCACTACTGTATTTATACCATTGCTTCTTTTTTAATAACCAACAGTGGCAGTACTTCCTCAGACTACACAGACACATTAAAAAAGATTAAGATTAAAGAAACTCTGCCTGAGGTACCGATATTGTATTCTGATGCTGTTGATGTATAAAGACATTAACAGTAAAATGATGTGCTTGTCACTGGCCTGCTTGCACACTTAGCTGTCGACACAGGTCTCTTTGATCACGCAACATGGAGAAATGCATAGCTATATTAAGAAATCGACAGTTAGATCGGTTGCTTTGTAGACATATCCACCTGCTATCAGCATTGCTTTGATCATTAAAAGATTGAAGTCAGCAACATTTCTGAAAACACCTTTTGATCTACACATACTTACATATATAAATTTTATAAGGGGGGAAATATATATATATATATATATATATATATATATATATATATATATATATATATATATATATATATATATATATAACCTATATATATAAAATTTATTTTTTTTAAAAAATGTGTTTTTAAAATATGTTTTTTCAAAAAAAAAATATAATATTTTATAAATATGACTGATGGTAAACATGGTGTTGGTTTACAGAGACAACTACTGTGAATCAATATCAGGAACAAACAGTGTAAAAGATGTGGGGATGTACTTACAGTTCTCTCCAATCCATCATTTATTTAGTGTTCATAACCAGTCTGTGAAACCAATAAACCTTAACTTCTCCATCCATTTCATCCTGGCACTCCATTATCCTGCATGTGTTTTAGAAACATATATAGATATATGCAAAGCGGGGGTTTGTCAAGAGACCTGGAGGGGGAAGGTCCACTTTGCTCCACTTGCAATCAAGGTTTCTACATGATTACACACTGACTTGTGACAGACTGCTGAGCTTGACAAAGAAAAGCCGGAGACACTGCAACAGTAGAGAGCACAAGGTGTCAGCAGCAGGAGAGACAAGGTCTTGAATGCCCAGTCTGAATGGGCTCTTTAAAAGTTACTCTCACGGCAATTCGAAGAGAGCCGTGTAGGGGATTCAAAATTGGGGGTTTGCAGTGCATTTTCAAACCCCTCCGCTTTCCCTTCTGAAAATAAGTTTGTTCTTCTTTAGCAGACTCCTTGCCAGTATCTCTCTCCAGCACCGCTCCCAACAGCTTTATTCTCTTGTCCTTTTACATGTTTTATTTCCCCATCCCACCACTAACTGCCCAATTTGCTCTCTTTCAAAAGCCAGAGTGCTAATGACTGTGCCTCATGCCTTCCCTCTGCCACACTGATAGCTTTAAAAGTAGAGAAAACCTGCCTTCAGTCCTCCGGGAAGAAAAATGTTCCTGCTCTGAGCTGCTGAAAATCCTGGCAGCTGTCCTTGCTTCTCACAACAGCCCAGCCCCTTTTTTCCCCCCTACTGCCAGCTGGGGTATCAATACACTGCTGATATCTGATCACTGCATCTTTGCCTCCAGTCTCCTCTTACAAGGGAAAAGCTCATTATGAATTGTTTATAAGTAAAAAAAAAAAAAAAAAAAAAAAAGGGCCTGTTGTTATTCAGTTTCCTCAGACTTCAAAGAGATTTTTTTTAGCTCTTCCCACCCTCCCCCTTCATAGGATGTCATTAGATAGATGCAGGAAATAAGGCGATTAATGATAGATAGATAGATAGATAGATAGATAGATAGATAGATAGATAGATAGATAGATGAGAAAGGGAGAGAAAGATTGAGGATCAGTGACAGACAGAAATGCAATAAAAACAAGTCAAAAGGCTGGGAGAATAAAGAAAAAAACAAACTGACAACGGCAGCTAGAAAGACTAAGGATCATCAAGTCAAAAAATGAGAAGCATGCAAGAAAAGCAGGACAAGGCAGAGAAACAAGAGCAGAGCTGCTTTGGTTGCAGTTGGGGATATCTTAAACACTGGTTTGACAAACAGGGAAAATATCAGCTTGGTTGAAGAGGAATCAGTTTCCACCTACTGAAAGTCACTAGAATTAAAAGTATGTCACTTAAAAGTTATAATACATTCTCACTAGTGCTAGCCCACCTCTGCTCTGGCACGAACACCCCTTGCCATTCACTCTTATGCCGAATTCAGTAAATATTTTGTGAGGTACAATAACGCCTACAAACTTGACACCACCAAACTCATTTTTCTTGCTTCCGGAGACTGGGTTATCTGGTATCTCTTTTTTACTATTATAGATATACTGTAAAATATTACTTGGACAATTCAAACAGAGAATGACAAAAACACATTGATAGCTTTGTAACTAAAAGCAAAAGATGGCTTAAACTCATTTGGCAGCAACGTCAAAACCACCTAGTCAAGTTAATTTATTTTTAATCCAAAGAATTACTTCCCAGTTCTCATATTCAGGTTGAGCACCAAAGTAACCCATTTCCATACTTTTTGTTCCAGGGACATTAGCAATGCTACCAGTAGAATGGCTTAAGGTCTGATTATTTCAAATATGACAACTTGTTGAATTATGTTTTTCAAATTAACACTACTCAACCACAAGCATCTGTAAACAAAAAAAAAAAAAGAAATAGTTGATACAGTATTATAAGAACAGCTCTTAGGCAAACAAACACACAGATGGCATGCTTATTGATAAATGGGTAGACAAGTTTAATCACACCTCTTTTTTTGGCTATGAAATTCTTGAGAGGGGGAAGTGGCTTTCCATTCATTGAAATCTAAACCTAATTACAGATTCATCATGACAGAGTTGCAAATTAAATTCCCTCTCATTATTTATTTATATATTTATAGGGAACTTTTTTTAAATTATAATATATAATATATATATATATTATATATATATATATATATATATATATATAATATATATATATATATATATTAAAAAGTTTCATCAAGTAAGATAATGTCATGACATTACAAGACTATTGTACGTGCTATGACCAAAAACAATGCAACCTTCAATGCTTCGTTATCTGCGGAACATTTATATGCAAAACTAAGAAAGGAGGGTGGTGGTGAGGGTGTTCTGCAAAGCTAGCAAATGCCCCGGTGTCAATAATCTCTCCAGCTCTTTTCAGTGTGTGTCAAGTTAGCAAGAAAAATTCCAGTCAGTCATTAGTGAGTGCTCCTATTAGCGTGTTTGTGAAAATGTGTCTTCCCTTTAACAATCGGCAGTTTGCCCTGGGGCTAATTACCATTTTGGTCTCATTTACTATCCCTGACATAGTCTTTTCTTCCCCTTTTCTCCGCAGACAAGATAACAGTAGCCTAGCCATTCAACCGGAGCAGATCACACGGTCTGATATCAAACTATATTACTCACAAGCCCTGCCTCTGCTTCGGATAAATAGCCCATCACTCGTTCATTTGACTGGATAGAAAATAGTTCTCTAAGTGTTCATCATTAGCATAAATGTTCAATCTGATCACTGAAAAGCAGGAGACCGATTTACAGTCTCACCTCTACCCATATTCTGGGGAACAGACGTACCGGGGGGGGGGGGGGGGGGGGGGGGAGTTATAAATAGCTTTAAGGGCTTAAGCTATTAAATCCAATACATTCAAAATATGACTGCCTACATTTGAAACTTGGCAATAGGAGCGGAGTCTGGATGTCCTTAGGTGAAGGCTGTGCTTAAATACAAAGGGATTACTTGCTAAAGGATTACATGTGGGGTGGGAAGAGTGCAAGCAAGGTTTTGCTGTCTGAGGACGAAACATCTATCTGGCATGTCAAATGAAGGACTGACTGTCTATTGATAATAGGTGATGCATCAAACTCCACACAGTAATAAAGTTCCACACCAAGTTGACAGAAAATCAATTTCATGCAATTTACCGCCAGCAATATATAAACGGTAAAATATCTCCCAGCATGTGATACTAGTAAAACTCCAAAACTGTAGAAATAGAAAACAGCAATGTATACTATATAAAAGCACTGATTGACTCTCTTAAACTGGAATCACCTGTATACATGAAAAAACAGGTTTATCAAACTCAACAAAATTTTGTATTTCAAACTGTGGTAGCAATGAATATGTCTATATGGGTATTAATGAGAAAAGAAGCTTTGTATCTTTAAATAAATAAATATATATTATATATACACCCACACACACACACACACATTTTCTTTGAAGACTTGCACCTTTAAGGTCATTGGTTAATGCAAAGTAAATGATTAATCAAAGATGACATCACATTACGGGCTTCAAAGATGATGTCACCTTTAGGTTTGGAGGCTATGGATAGGAGCTGAAGATTGGGAGAAAGACAATCCAGTAATGAGGTTGAGAAAATTGACATTCCTGTTTTCTTGAACTTTGTAGAACACACCTGAGCTTATACAGCAGTTCAGAAGTAACATTGCAGTTAAAATGGAAGGCTCATTTTTTAATGCCTACCCCATTACCATTAAAGATTGTACAGTATTTAAAAATTGAGATTACTCATGACTTCAAGGTAATGTTGCATTTTACTCCTTGAAAATACATTTCACTCTCAGTGTTATTAGAGGGTAAGTTACTCCCAGACCCAAAACCTGTATGTATGTATTTTGTACATGTAGTACACTGGTAAGAAATGAGAATGTAATAAAAAGCAGTGTTTGTTAATACTTTAATGGGAGGGTGGAGAATCGGAGGAGAGAGAAGCCCTTAAAGCTTCACACAGCTCTTCACAAATACATTTTTTGAGTTACTTTTAAGGATTCCCTCTTGAAGAAAATGTCCCCCCCACCACTGTAAACACTATAAAATATGAATACAAATAAACTGGGTCTTTTTCCCCCTACATTTCTTGTTCCTTTGTTTCCATTTCTATGATTGCTTCTTCCCAGAGCACTGCTTTAAATCTAGCTTTAATGGAATCCCCATAAGGACACTTATGTTATCCTTTAAGTCTCCTAACAAGAAGACATGCCTATCTGCTAAGCCACCGTCTTTACGACAGAGGGTTCTCTTTTTCCAATTAGAGTCAGGAAAATAAGGAAAAGAACGAATCTTTTCTGTTTTCCCCCCCTTTCTCCAAGATCTCTGTTCTTTTTATCACTAGACATGGAAACTGCTTTTCGATTAACTTGCTTCATGCTGTACAGAAGTGGTCTTGGAAAGGTACCCCAGAGAGTTATTTTTCCCCCAAGCTCCACACTTCACAACAGACAATAAAATGAATACATATCCCACCTAAGAGTGTTAAAAAGAAAGAAAAGAAATAGGCCTGCAGTTGACAGAGAGCCTCTATCTCACTCATCCAGAAAGCTTGTGGTTGTGTAAGGATACTGGCTGCTCCTCGAATACAGGTTAAAAGGAAATTATATCAAATTTCACAGCATTCCCTGGTCAACACCTGATAAAGCTGCTGGAAACATTGGTTGACTGCAGAAAGGCCTTGGTTCTTCTAATTCAGAATGACAGGTGTGCTAATCCCACGTCTTTTTGCTAATAAAATTTAAAAAAAATATCAAATACATTTTCATTGCACTGTTCAGAACTAAAGCAATGTGTGCTTCTTTCTTAGTAGCACAAACACCATTTCTACAGGGAAGCAAAATACCTACTTAATCCACACACTATCTGCACACACACACACACACACACACACACACACACACATAATAAAAGGGTCAAACTGGAAGTGTAAAAATTTTAAATCTCATGTGATGTTATTTGTAGACACCGGTGCCTGTATGTGGTATAGAATGAGAAAGCAGGTATTATGTGATACCACAAGAGAAGGAAGAAGCTGCATGCTACCACCAAACTGTTGTGTCCAAAGCAGATACAACTGTTTGACAAGCTGCCAGTTGGCAGCCGCAGATATTAAGTTAAATCATTTTCTGCCTGAGAAGTGAACACGGTAATATGATTGCTGAAACCACACTAGAGTCAACCCTAAATTGCTTTACTCATAGGTTGCAAGGGGCTGGAATCCCCTGTTGTCTTACAAACGATACACTAGGACTCCAAATGTGAAAAATTCTAATTAAAAAAAATAATAAAAGGAAAAAATAAGCACTTTCACCCAGTGATTGAAGTTTTGAAGCCACCATTTGTTTTTTTCTCAAGTCAGATTTAATTAATTGGTGTTTATACTGCATCTGCCCACAGCAGCATATCATAACCAAAGGCAGTTTTAGAAATAGGTTCTACGGACATATGCTGTTCTATTATAATACAGTAAAACAGAAAATGATCTTCTAATGTTAATATTCTAGAGGAAACATTTCAAAATGAACCCAACAATAATATTTTGAGCATCCCCAGTTTGCAAATAGCTGCGCTTGCATTTTACCTCATCCTGTCATAGATTTTGTATCTCGTTCACCGTTGCCAATAAGGAGTTGATCTACATTTAACAAGGTTCTTGCTTGGTTTACAGACCACCTGCCAGTACACAAATACACAAGTCATTGCTTATGGATCTCTGGGCAGGTTTATTTGCAATAATATTACAGACACAAAGCCTTACTTGGGGACAGACTAGGCCTGTACGGGCACTGTACTCTAGGAAGTGTTATCTTACTGGGAAACAGAAGTTAAAAACAAATCTTCAGCAATCTTCAATACTGGGGTTACTGGCCTTCCCACAGGACTCATTAATGTTCTCAATCCACAACAAATGGAAAGAACTTCCAAGGAAATGCTGAAAGCAAACAGAAACCTTACCAGGCAGTAACTTTATTACCAAAGTTCACACTCTTGCAGAACCTCTGTAGGTACAGGAATCTATGCAAACAAGTGTGCATTCACACAGTTATCCTCGACTTTTTACCATTTCCTTAGAAAATATCTTTGTCAAGTACCGGCACTTCCCCTCCTTTCAAGAATAAACACACATCCTCTTTGAAAGCTATTCATTATAAGTTCTGGTTAGCCTTCCTGCAGCCCTCCACAGTTCAGTTTAGCCTTCCTGCAGGAATCACTTCAGGATTTCAAGACTCAGTTGGTCTCTTTCTAGACCCAGCATAGTCCCCATGCTCTACTACATTAACCTTTTGCATATTTAGGTAAATGCTACAAAAAATGTCATAGTGGCCGTTAAATGCAGTTCTATTTATTGCTTTCTTTAACTGCCCATCAATACAAACAACAAATAAATGGATGTAGCAATAAACCCTTGTGCAAGTGTTTGTGCAAAACAAACTAAGCTGCTCTTTGACCCTGGGGTTACTTGTTATCCAAGCAACATGTTTTCTGCTTTAGCTCAGTTTTGCATTTTGAATCATTTGGCTCATAGAAACAACTATGGTACTGCCGATTGTGAGAGAAAAATCCTTATTCATTTATGCACGCTCACACTATATAGACAAGCGATACACAACATTAGGATGTGTGTTTTTTGGGTAACCATTTGGGTAAAAAAAAAACAAAAAAAAAAACACCACTTCTTTAGTCAAACTATGCTAAAAAGACCTTATTGATAAAGAAAAAAAAACTATTGGTTTACTCCCCTGACCTAAACCCACTCTGCCATTCAGTCGTAGGCCTCTCAAGCAGGGACTGGGAATTGTTCCAAACGGTGATGTGGTTTGGTAATGGCCACTAAAGCTAACTGCGAGCTCAATTGTGAGCTTAACTAGATTCAAACCAAGCCTCAAAAGGCACGAGAGGTTGGTGAATTAACATGGGGCACCACCTAGCCCTAACCACTGGATATTTTGATAAGGTGGTATATTCTGCTGCAGCACTACATTGAAAAAAATCTATATGTAGTTGAAATGTAACAATTTGTTTCTATTTATATCAACTTAAAACTGCTTCCAACTGTTGGCATCTTCTTCCTGAGACTATGCAATACAGAAAACAGAAGCAAAAGTGAAAATACAGCTTTATAGACAGTTAGGATTATAACAAGGGTGTTCAAACTGGAGACCGGTCCCTTAAGGACACATCCCTTTGCCTTTCCTCAGAAGACAAGAAAATCTAGCTGTATAATCAGCACCTGTGATATATTTTAAATTAAACAGACAAAACAGTTTAACCCCCCACACTTGTATGGGTTGAAACGTTGCAGACCTGCCAATTAATCATCGGCAAAAAAAAAAAGAACCATCCTCATCTCTCATTAATCATTTCGTAGCTGGGATGACACCTAGCGATTATTTATTTGTGCAGCCCACTCAGGCTACCACAACAAACAGTTCGATGGCTGCTGGGAACGCCTGTGACTGATTAATCAGAGCCTGGCCGAGCACAGCTTTCAAATAGACAGAGCCTACAATGTGTTTTTGAATCTGTGATCTATACCCCAGTCAATAGACAATGTGGAAAGGAAAATCTAATATTACACCACTGGGAATACATCCCAAGTCTTATGGATGGCACTTTGGCATTGTAGCAACCTTAAGCTTAACTTTGGTCATGATGGCAACTCTATAATAGGCCAAACAGATCTACGGTGTGCATCTCTGAATAATGTGGCTTATTATTAAAGGCCTGAGTGCGAGTGTGTATTTTAACACCATGTGCTTCTACAGTACTACTCTTGTGGTGCTCATAATCGTTCAATAAACCCAGCAGAAAAAAGTAATATCTTAATTTCATGTTGGCAAAAAAAACGTCTTTAAAAAGGCACCACAGCCTCAACAGTACATCCGTGAAAACACTAATAAAATAACCGAATCTTGAGAACACAATTCAAATGTGACATGAGAGAGACTTATTTCAGGAAATAATCCATTTTGTGACAGACAACCTGGATAAATTGGGCGCAGAAGAAATATATCACACAAGCATTTTTATTTATATTTTCTTTCTTTACCTGGAAGCAATTACACCCCATATGTCAATGCTATCAAAAACACAATACCCAACTGCCTCTCCATCTATACTGTACTGAATACACACATGTATAAATCTGACTTGCAGCAGTTTGGGCTACATGCTAAACCAAGCAGAACCAAATTAATCCAACCCCACTCCCCTGATGAAAGTAAAACAACTTTCTCTGCCTGGATACTTGCACACACACACACACAGACACACACACGAACACACAACTCCCCCAAAACACTGCAATCCAATTAAATAGCCGACTTTCAGCATCATTGAATTTGTGACAAGCTCAGCGCCCATGTCATCTCACCAGCAAAGTCATAAACCAGAAAGAAATGGGAGAAAAATACATTTACACAGTGATTAGGTAAATACTTAACAGGCTGTCTTGACAATATGAGCACTTTCTGTGGTAATTTGTAAGTAAAAGTTGAAAAAAAAAAACAAGGAAGACCAGTTAAGAGCACTGTTTATCCAGTACAATGGTACCATATCATTACCTATTACATTCTACACACTATATTTGTTTAACATCAATTGTGATACTGTTGTCTGCTGCAATACAACTTTTCAGGGCAATACAAGAAATTGTAATTAAGACAAAAAGGGTAATTAAGAAACCTTGGTCAATGTTATTCTCAGCATTGGTGCACTAAGGCCTGTGCTTAAGCACCTGACGCAGACTTTCACAGGAGAAATACCACGCAATTTACAGGACCATTTTCTAAGATTCAACAGACAATGTTACTCCCTTTTAAAAGCAAATCAACTAAACGTGTTCTCATCAGAAGAGAAAAGTCATGAACTCCTCTATGTATGATATATTCTAAGGGAAAACTTATGAGAAACAGTAGAAAGCACTATCTGAAATGATAGATAGAGATTGAGAGTAAATATGGTCTGGAGAGGAGGTCTACAATACATACACACATACATACATACATATACAGCTTTTATCTTTGAAACCAAGATTATTAGTCAATAAAAATCCAGTTGCTCGATGCAAATACCTCCTAATACTCCAGCTACAAATGACCTCTATTCGTACCCGAGTGCTGGCTGCCAGGCGGATCAAACATTAAAAGGAAGGTGGCCGGGAATAAAACATCTAGGATCAGCTCTGGTTTTTGGTATTTGTGGGGGTCTATTTTTGCTGTTAATTTAATCCAGAGGGCCTGACTTTTACTCCAGATAAGGGATTAGCTCATAGTGCAAATAGCCTTTCATAGTTAAGGTATCTGCATGACGTGTACACCACTCTTAACACATGGCTCGTAGAAGGCATGCCAGCTATCCAGGACAAGTTTTTAACTGATTTGAAGCAGTCACCATTGGGATATCATTCTAATATCATAGCATTACCCTGAATAAACCACATCATAACCACTGGCAGAAGAAAGGTTCCATGGTTTAGTACTGAATTACTAAATAATTTTTTATTTATTTACCAGTGTAGTACTACCAATGGCTCATATTGGTAAGAAGAAAAAAAAAATCTGACAGACTGCCCCCTATTAGTCCATATCCCAGTGCATCCTGTTACCAGCCTACCTACTATAGCTTCACATTTCCAATTCAAATGCGGCCACCCAAGGCATGAGCACCTTACATTCGTACCCATTTTAATATGAACTGGCAACCCACTGCTTGGAAAGAATGGTTAGAGCAATTATATGGCTATTTGTTAAAGATTCCAAGTTCCTGCAATAAAATGCCTCCCCCCAACCCTGGTAAATGTCTTCAGATGACACTGCCATTAGAAGACCCAATTCACAGTCCAGACTGCAAATCAAGCTGTGAATGAAGACTTTTTAATTTCTATACATGCAGCGAACAAAAAATTCCATACAGTAAAGTTCAAGCTTAAATCCCCCATGGTAGAACATAAACTGACGGCAGAGGATGTTGTGAATTAGGTTATTAGTGGAGGGTCTATATTTTTTTCCTCTTACAGAATTCAAAAAAGGATTCCCCTTGTTCCTCTAAATCTAAACAGATCTGAAGAACCTCTTTGGCCCCAGAAGTACCACAGGGCAAGCCTGTCAGGTGCTAGGGTGGATTCAGTCAGCTGATTTGTTTACTGTCCACCAAACATTCAAATCAAATCTGTTGGAGACCTCACAACAGCTACCATTAGCTGCCCTCTTGCAGTAGCCCTAAGCATACATATCCAATGCCCCCCAAATTTCTATATATATATATATATATATATATATATATATATTATATATATATATATATATATATATATATATATATATATATATATATATATATATATATATACACACACACATACACATAATCAAATTTAAAGAAACTACAAAATTATTAACTTGTTGTCCTTTTTTTGTTAAGCATATGAAAAACTACAAAGCAGTGTGTAATTCAGTATGTTAACGTAACATTATTCAGCAGGTTTCATTTGACTTTATGAAGCAGTTATACAGAGAAATGCTAAACTTTTAGCCATAACTGCATATCTGACTGCACTGCATAAACTCTAACCTGCTTTAATGTAAACAGGATTTTTTGCTTTTAAAATCCAGTAAGAAACTAATTATTGAAAAACAAGGACTGGTTTTGTTTATGAAAGTGGCCTGCCAGTACCTGCAATGTGAGCTGCTGCAATAATGAAGGATGTCTATATAAACTCAGTAGCGTGGCCAGTAGGCGTAACAAAGCCAGATCTGCACATGTTTTGAAATCAGGGGTTTGGAAACCTAAGAACTGGAACTAAGTATAAGGCAGTGCAGTGGTTAAATCCTTGTGACCCCCCCCCCCCCCCCCCCCCCCCCCCCCCCCCCCCCCCCTACTTTCTTAGTTCGCGAGTCAGACCCCCCCCCCCCCGGGGCAGTGCAGGAGCCAGTAGCTCCATTTATATTTACTGAAAACACAAAGAGGGGCGGGAAAGTGTGCTGTGCTCAATGAGGCCGAGTAACTACAACAATGGGCCCTGGGGAAGGGAGTTTTGAAGTTGTTCCTAAGGGGGGGCTGAAGTACTGGCTCTGTCAACACCTAGAACTTGATGATTTCCTGCAAATGTCACAGACAGTTGTGACTCTACAGACATTATGCAATGCAAAGCAATTAAATGATGAAGAAGTCTTCAAGGGAAGCAGACTGTAATTTAGTCAGATTTTAGCAGCTGTATAAAAAGAACTATGCATAATTCAAATTAAATCGTAAATCATTGTCTTACTTTAATTTATACCCTTTGTACATGTAATTTGTTGTTCAATCTCACACAAATGCACAGTACCATACTCCTGGGACAAATGCAAATATCTTCTGCCAATGGAAATACAGGCAGTCAAAGACCACAGGCTTACCTCAGGCTCATCACAGTATCCCCCTCAACTAGTCCACAGGCAAACAGCTTGTTCTTCAGCTTGTGCCTGCCTACCATCTGTGGTCAGTTCCTATCCAGTAAGCCAAACCAGTTCCAGAGCTTTGCTGCAGCACTTCAGAACATAACCTCTCATTTCCTTTCAGCACCATGGCTTAATCCATTTTGTCAATTTGTTACCGACAAGGATTACGGCTGCCAGTAAAAATGTGTCGTGCAAAC